>NC_057802.1:174236169-174291584 GCF_018294505.1 Triticum aestivum | reverse complement strand
GAGTGGGTAGGAGCTCGGGAATCCTCGGTGTGGCGTGGGTGAGAGGTGCCGGGCGAAAGCCTTGTGCTCCGGTGTCAGCGACGGTGATGGATGCATCTTTTGATCGTGTGGGCGGTGGAGGATGTAGCGTCGTGTAATCTTGGTGTCAGCGGTGCTTCAGCGGTGGTGATTCCCAGGTCGTGCTCTGGACGTTTGTTTGGTGACGACATTTCTTCCTCAGGGTGGGCAGGTGCTCGGGACTCCTCGGGTGTTGTGTGTGAGAGAGGTGCTGGGAGAAAGCCTTATGCTCTGCCATCAGCGGCGGAAATGCCTGTGGGCGTCGCGTCCCTCTTGGGGGCATCGTTGTGGCCCTCTTGCTAAGCCATGGCCTCGGGTGAAAACCCTTGACCACCTCATCCGTCTCGAGGATGGCGACGTGTTGCATCGTTCCCTTCCTGAGGGCGTCGTCGTGGAGCTTAGGTTTCTTCTGGTGCGCCGTGCCGTCATTGATGAACATTTCCAGATCCTAACTTCGAGCTTCCTTGACTCTGGCGATGTCGGATTCACTTGCCTCGTATTCTTTTACACGGGTCCTCGTTGGTTCCACTCGCGGTCCTTGTTTTCCGCAGGCAGGCTCGGGCTCCATGATCCGGAGTGGGAGGGTAGGGAGTCCTCCCCGGCGGCAACTTGGTGTGAGCGGCGAAAGGAGGTAGAGCGGTTTCTCTTGGCGATGAGTCTCCTTCCTTGTGAGTAGTCTAGGTTGCTTTGTGATAAGGTGTGGTCGTCCTATATTCTTCTTTTGATTTGCTTAGTAAGAGAATCTTCTTATCATCATGTATCAGTATGGCGTGGTGTTTTATTTATAAAACGGTGCGGAAGCCTTTTTGGGTAACATAGGGAGGCCGCCGCCTCCGCCATGTCTCCCTGTCCTCTTAGATGGACCAATCGACCGCCGGTGCAGCTGCAGAGTCCTAGTGCCACAAAGGCCTCCGCCTCTGCCATAAAGCAGGTCTTCCCCGAGCTCGCACATGGAGATGCGCGACCATGCCTTAGCACGACCTCACGCCCTTTCGCCGCAAACGCGTGCGCCATCGCCTGACTGCAGCCACCAACCGAGCACCCATTCACTAGCATCGTCGGACCGCTCCCGCCCCAGTCCCTCTCGTCCAGGCAGCGGGAACCAGCACCATCGACAACTAACTTTTCCCCATCTGTCGCTCTACGAAAGCTTTCTACAAAACTGTCGAATTGACATCCCTCGTCTAAATACTCACGAACATCCACTCCGTATTGTTTATTCTATTAATATTGCTGTCAAGAAAATACAAAACACCATAACTTAATAAAAGGGCACCCTTTATCAAAAAAATGTTGCTGTCAAAGAAGTACTCACTCAAAGATAAACTTTTTTTAGGGCTCGAAAACATATTGGGAGGTATGGGTGGAGTGGGGAAATTACAAGAATGGAGGCTAGAGTTCTAGCAAGGAGGAGAGGGGAATTGGGGGTAGGTAGTTGTCGGGCCGTTCGCCTGATCCATCGGATGCCCTCACTGGTCTTGCGGGGTGGTAGATGTAGGTGATCAGTGGGCCGACGCGTCACACCCAGTTGGGTCCAATAACTCTGGCTTTGGCCTTGCGATTCCTCTTGGGCCTGGGTGGAGTGGAATTAGTCGAGCGGCCGCTGCCCGGTGGGCCAGGCATGTCAGAGCTGCTGACACAGCGTCACTGGAACCAGCACCGTCGGCAACTCTCTTTTCCCCATCTGTCGTTGTATGAAAGCTTTCTACAAAACGGTCAAATTGGCATCCCTCATCTAAATACTCAGGAACATCCACTCTGTATTGTTTATTCTATTAATATCGTTGTCAAAGAAGTACTCACTCAAGGATAAACTTTTTTAGGGCTTGAAAATAAATTGAGAGGTGCTTTCCACTTTATACACGTTTTAAAAAGTTTAAATAAGGTTCAAGGTTGACGCAATAGAGATGTGCCGGGACAAGAGCAGGTGGTTGCGTTGTGGACCCTGGACAACAACCATTGAGCCGCCATCAGCGTAGGTGTGTCAAGCTGTCCATGCCTCCAACCTCTCTCTCTCCCACGGACACACAGTAGCGCTACAGACTCTCCACTCACCATCCTTGCTGCCTGCCACCAGCACTCTCCTCCTTGTTGTTTTGTGAAGCGACTGGACTGGTGTCATTTGGTGCGCGTCGCATTGGAGGAGTAGGAGCAGGAGTGCTAGACAGCAGTGCCAGGCAGGCAAAAGCCACCTGTGTGTGCAAGATTGGTTGCCGCTTTCTCCTTCCCTAGTGCGTTTAGGTTCCAGAAAGCTCTGGTGTGTGTTCATTAGGGTTTGCGCCTGCGCAGTTTGGTTACGGTGGACTCTCTTTTCTTGCGGTGGAATTTCGAGAAATGCTCCGGGTTCCAATCAGTGGCGGAAATCTCTCTCGGGTTTAAGGTTCGTAGAATCTCTTTCCCCCCTTCCGAGTTTTCAAAAGAATGAGTGTGCTTGATTCTCGGTGTCTGTTTGGTTCTCCCTTTCTGGCAAATTTCCGGTTCAGTCAGCGTGGTCAAATTTCGGTTGACTCTTCAGTGGATGATGCTTCATTCCCGTCCTAGGAATGTTCCTCTGTTTCTTGTCCATTTTTCTACCCCCCTTTCTGGCACGGAGAAAAGGATGGTTTCTAGATCTGAGCAGCTGGATGGGGGGCTTCGGTGTTAATCCCAGTTCGGGAGTTATTTCGTCTGATTGGTTTCCGTTAGTATCTTTAAAAGTTCCAAATTCCTTCCTCCTTTTCTGTTACCGTAACAAGTGTGCCGTCAATTTCTTGTTAAGAGATCCAACGTTCTGCTCTCCTCTTTTAGGTTATATAATAATATTTTTGTTTTTTTATGTATCCTATAGCTGAATTGTAAATAATTCAGTCTGTCTGAGCAAACTGCGAATCTGTGATTTTACTTTCCTTCCCGCTGATTTGTATCCATCACGATTTTTTTTACCTTTCTATTTGTGGATGAACAGGAAATGCATGTTTGTTTCGCCGAAAAAGGCAGTAACTTGATTGCTGTCCTTTCAGCAGAGACAAGGAGAAATTGCCCTGAGAGGTAAATAAAGATGGAGATGCCTGATATTGAAGCTGGCACGGTAGTCACCGATTCTGATAGTTCAAGAAGGCCACAAGACAATACTGCGACATCAATCCCAAACAGTGGAAATTTAGAAGGTTCAAGCCACAGGGCCACAAAGACCACCAGGTTCAAAGACGACGACGACGGAGTTGTTGAGATTACCCTTGACATACAACGCGATTCAGTGTCAATCCAAGATGTCAGGCCAGTTGACGATGCTGGCTCAGCACACAGCGGTGCGCTGGTGTCACCTTCCTCATCAAGGGGCGGCAAGCTGTCATCGAAACTGAGACAGGTGACCAACGGGCTTAAGCTGACGAATCCGGGCAAGAAGGTGCCACCGACGCCTGCACCAAAGACCGTGAGGAAGAGATATGACCGAAGCAAGAGCAGTGCTGCAGTGGCACTCAAAGGCTTGCAGTTTGTGACTGCCAAAGTTGGCAATGACGGCTGGACTGCAGTGGAGAAACGGTTCAATCACCTACAGGTTGATGGCATGCTACTCCGTTCAAGATTTGGGAAATGCATTGGTAACTGAAAACAGTTTCAGTGAATATAGGCAAGTATTTGAAAGAATGGTAATTCAAATATTGCTGCTTTTGATTGTGCAGGGATGGAAGGGTCAGACGAGTTTGCGATGCAAATGTTCGACTCGTTAGCGAGGAAGAGAGGAATGGTGAAGCAAGTGCTGACTAAGGAGGAGCTGAAAGATTTCTGGGAGCAACTGAGCGATCAGGGTTTCGACAACCGACTCCAAACGTTCTTTGACATGTTAGTTTGTGCTTAATAATTTACTTGTTTTGTCATGGTTCCATTCTTGATAGATGATGCACTCTTATGGGATGAATTAATCCAAATTTCACTTCAAAATACTTAACACCATTTACTGCGATTTTGAAGTAAAACTATCGTAACAACTTATTTAGTTATGATTTCGGATCGATCCTCAATCACCATAGGTTGCGTTTTCCTTTTATTCCAGACTGCTCTTACAAAGATTTTCAAGTACTGTCTGTGGGATGTATGCATTTTGTTATCCAGAGGCTGAGTGTGAACTCTTTCTGGTTCTATTGCCTTGATGCGACTTGTTGAGTCAGTGAAAACTCCCTTTATCGATAAAATCTTAGTTTTGCTTTTTTTTGGTCGTTTAATTAATATAGCACTTTAACATGTCTTGACCTCTTTGTTCAGGGTTGACAAAAATGCTGATGGAAGAATCACCTCAGAGGAGGTTAAGGAGGTTAGTAGGAAGACCCCAAACTGAAAGATCTAGTCTTAATGTCCTCAGGGTGTAAATTTGAGGCATTAAGCAAATGATAACATGCTTTTGCAGATTATTGCGCTTAGTGCATCAGCAAATAAACTTTCCAAGATCAAAGAGCGAGCTGATGAGTACACAGCACTTATTATGGAAGAGCTTGACCCAAACAACTTGGGCTACATAGAGGTATGTCCAATAAACTAACAGTTGAGAATTGTGGCACAGTTTTTTCCTAACCACTCTAAACATTAACAGCTCGAGGACTTGGAGGCACTCTTACTGCAGTCACCATCTGAAGCTGTTGCAAGATCAACGACCACCCACAGCTCGAAACTTAGCAAAGCTCTTAGCATGAAGCTCGCACCTAGCAATGACACGAGTCCACTTCGCCGCCACTGGCAGGAGTTTTTGTACTTTGTTGAGGAAAACTGGAAGCGCATATGGGTCATGACTCTCTGGATTTCAATCTGCATCGCCCTTTTCATTTGGAAGTTCATCCAGTATCGTAACAGGGCTGTATTTCACATCATGGGCTACTGTGTGGCCACTGCAAAGGGTGCCGCAGAGACCCTGAAATTCAATATGGCCCTGGTCCTTCTTCCTGTCTGCCGTAATACAATCACATGGATTCGATCAAAGACAAAGATTGGAGCTGTTGTACCCTTCAATGACAACATAAACTTCCATAAGGTAATGTTAATATTATGTACCTGTTCTTATGTGCGAAAACCTCTCGATCTGATATCGTATAGTGAGAATGTGAGATGTGGTAAGAGCACATTTACTATCAAAGAACAAATTAGAGAGAGAGAGCTCGAAACGAGAATGATTTTTTCGGGCCTCTGCATCGAGCGATGCACACAACCATCTTTATTATATTATTTAACAGAGTCTGACAAACAAATACATGTATCAATCCAAAGTCACCTTCCTAGCAATCTATGTCACCACACCTACTAGTTTGATGATGTGCCCTGACCACGCATCAACGCACACCATCTAATCCGGTGGACTCACCAAGCCGTCCAACGGCAAGCCGAGAGCACCAACTGGTATAGCGGACCCTCAGCGTGCACCGCATGCGCATGCTCCAGAATCCGCCGTTGCCATATTCCGCCGTCCCAACTTTAGGAAAGATCAACACATTGGCCTTGGCAGGCCCAACTGCCGTCAGACGCCACCACAACGCCAGTGAGCCTAGCTCAACTGGTTGGGGGAGTGGATGTACAAACCCAGCACCTGGGTTCAAATCCTCACGGAGGCGAATTTAGGTTCCTATTTATTCTTGAGGACCAGGCTTTCCTGGTACTCACGCATTTATTGAGGACTAGGCTTGGTGCGTAACCGAGTTTAAAAATCCTAGTACTCATACTTAAAAGGCCGTATGTATCCCTAGTTGGTGCAGAGGCCGGGGAAGTGAAATTCTCCCCCAATTTTAAGACGACCGGCCGCCGCTCAGATCTGATCGCTCCCAGGGCTCCCTCGTATCGCTCCCTCTAGGGCGATCAGGGGCCAACCCCAGCGCCCCGGCCGCCGCCCCCTCCCCTCTCCTCCACCTCGCCGTCCCCAGAGACGTGCGCCGGCTAAGCCCGGGCGCCGCCGGTGATGGGGACGGCGGGGATCTAGGCTGCAGCCCCGCGGTCTGGAGGGACCGTCGGCGCGAGATCGCCCTTCGATCTTCGTCTTTCCCGGCGGTTCGGCGCTGCTCCGGCGGCTTCATGGGAAGGGCGGATCTCAGGAAGGGATGTGGCCATGGTTGACTGGTCAGCGGCGCCTCCGGTCAGACCTGATCTGGCCGGTGCCGCCTGGCGGTGGTGGCCATCTCCTCCGCCGGGGGTGGTCGGCCTGAGGCTAGATGATTAGATCTCGAGATTCGCCATCTAGTTCCGGCTGCGAGTCGGGAAGACATAGTTGCCGGTGAAAACCGAGCCGATGGCAGGCGATGGCGGCGTTCTGCGTCGTTACCTTGATGAAGGCATCATCGTGTAACTACCGTCGACCCACTCGTGCTGCTCCGAGGGAAACCCTAGGATCTGGTCTTCCAGATCGGACGATGACGGTACCGCGGTGTCGTTTTCTCTCTTGGGAGCATCGTTTGTGGATCATAGCTGGAAGACAGAGGCAGGAGGTGGAGCGGCTCCGTCTTGCACGGAGCTTTCGGTGGAGATGTCAAGTCATGCCTGGCCGATAGGTGCTGTTGGGCGCCATGGTAGCATCGACGGATGGACGACTGGCAAGGATGATGCGGATCTCTCTCCTGAAGATGGGTCAGCGGTTCAATGATGATGGCGGCATCTAAAACGTGTGCATGTGGTGTACGCTTTAGGTCTGCTGCACCGGCTGTGGGTTCCGATACGTTATGTGGATGGATCGGTGACGGCACCGGTTTTAGATATGGGGAGTGAGAGCACTCCACATTATCGTGTTTTGTAGGTGTGAGTAGTGGCTTCGGATGGCTTGATGTATGTTCTTGTTAGACCTATGTTGAATAATAAATAAAGATGAAGCTATGCATCGATTGATGCAGAGGCCGGGGGTCTTAACCTCCTTTTCCAAAAAAAAGATAGCGCCACCACCTTGCGCGCGTCCATCAACACACGTCCAATGCCGAGACCCCGTTGTGCCATGCCGCCGAGACCCGCCGTTGCCGACAAGGTAAATGCCACACCGCGCCACCTCCTGATCCAGATCACCGCCAACACCAACAGTGTCCACCAGCCAAATATCTCCCAAGGCAGCGCCTTCAAGAAGGGAACAACGCCGAAGGCCCCGTCGCCGCCCACTGCAGTTAGGGTTTTCACCCAGAAGACAAACAACATGGTGGAGGTAGAGCAGATCGAATGAACGTATCCATGGAGAAAAGACGATGCCCACGGGCGTAGCCGCCATCGTGGCCGACCGGTGTTGCCTAGGGATTTCTCCCGATCTGAATCCCCACCTCCCGTTCCAACCGTATCGAGGACCGGCAAGTCTCACGACCCAGATCCGTATGGAGGAGCACACAGCCGCCTCCTGGCCCATCATCCCCGGCGGACGGGCTACCACTGCTGCTGTGACCGGAACGCCGTTCCGGGGCCATTGCATGGTAGATCACATCCCAGCTGAGTCCGTCATCCCCACGTTGTCAACGGAGTGCCGCCGCGCTGGCGGGAGGAGCATCTGCCGACGGAAGATCTCGCGCCACCGTGTACAACCCCTCAAGGCAGCCAAGCGACAGTCGCGGGACGCGAGATCCCCTCCGTCCCTGTCAGTGGCGGCGCACGGGCTTTTCTGGCGGCCACCTCTAGGGATGACGAGGGGAGAGGGGAAGATGGAAGAGGTGGTGGTGGTGGTGGTGGTGGCGCTGGCTAGGGTTGGCGCCCCCGGTCGCCTTGGAGGAGGCGGCGCGAGGAGCGCCTCGGAGTTTGACCCATGCTCCGCACTTTTGATGTCCCCCACGGAAGAGAAACATGATGAAATGTTCATGATGAGAGAAGATTTTGCAAGTCACACATTTGCTTTACATACGACCTCGAAAGAGTTGAAGGGATTTTTGTTCTCATACAATCCTTTCGAACCATTTAGGACCATTGGATCCTTTCTTATACAAGAACCTACTATTATACCCTGAGATAACTTTGTCTAGTTTGTTTTCCACTTTTCTTGCCTATAGATATCTGTTTTTTTTTAATGCATGCAGTATGAAATGTACTGTTTCATGTAAAGCAAAAAACTAACCTCTAATCCTCTCAAACACCTCTAATTGCTCCTACCTTGCTTTGTGTTGATTGCGTTTGCACTGGCACAACTAATGTTATTACATATTTCTGCATGACCTCGAAAGAGAGGGTAGCAATCCTGGCCATAGTATGGTTGCAAAATCCTCTTATCTCTGGACTCTGGGAGTCCTGACTGGATTAGGACATTATCCACCGTTCAGTCATTATGGAACACAAATGGATTTTTGGCATCGTGAAGCTTTCCATTGCATGTGATCACACAATTTCTTATCAATGAGCCAATGAGAGTAACCTGTTGACGATGTCTCATAGATAATTTAGCACTAAGTAAATTGTGACCAACATAATCCTCGGTACGATATTTTATTGTGCAGGTAATAGCAGCGGGTGTTGCAGTTGGTGTTGCTCTGCATGCAGGTGCTCATCTGACATGTGATTTTCCTCTCTTGCTCCATGCAAGTGATGCAAAATATGAACCAATGAAGCCTTTCTTTGGGGACAAAAGGCCACCAAACTACTGGTGGTTTGTAAAAGGAACTGCAGGGTGGACAGGTATTGTCATGGTAGTGCTCATGTCAATAGCTTTTGTATTAGCCCAGCCATGGTTCCGACGTAACAAGCTCAAGGACACTAATCCACTCAAGAAGATGACTGGTTTCAATGCCTTTTGGTTTACGCACCACCTATTTGCTATTGTGTATGCACTGCTCATCGTCCATGGAACAAGTTTGTATCTGACGAAGGAGTGGTACAAGAAATCGGTAAAAGCCTATACCCTAATGCCACTAAAAAATGCAATGGTCAATATTGATACTTATTGATAGTTCCCTACTGTTATCAGACATGGATGTACATCGCTTATCCTGTCTTCTTATATTCATGCGAGCGCATTGTTCGGTTATTTAGGAGCCATGATGCAGTTAAGATTCAGAAGGTACCACTATTAAACAACCCCTTTCATATAGTTTTTCCTTGTTTGTCTTTTTGACCTTAAACAATCCGATAGGCAACTACTTTTCTTGTAAATGTAGTGGGTCTTAATAAATACTAACCCATTTAATATGGGAGATGTATTGTGAACAGAAATAAGCTTTCAACTTTTGTGTCTTCAACAGGTTGCGGTATATCCTGGGCATGTGTTGGCTCTTTATATGTCCAAGCCAACTGGTTTTAGATACCGGAGTGGGCAGTACATCTTCATAAATTGCAGAGCTGTATCTCCATATGAATGGTGCCTACGTTACAACCTTTGAGAAACAGTTGCGTTAATTTTATTATGAAATCAGCAGATGACTAATAGTACGGAAAATTTGTTCCATCACAGGCATCCGTTTTCGATTACATCGGCACCAGGAGATAATTACCTCAGTGTCCACATCCGCACAAGGGGTGATTGGACTTCTCGGCTTAGGACAGTCTTCTCTGAGGTAAATCAGCTTCTCTTGGCTTTCGGTTCATCCAGTGATCACATCCTATTGGAAGTTTGTCCAAGTAAACAATAACAACCGTAACTATAAACCAGGCGTGTCGGCCTCCAGCTGAAGGAGAAAGTGGACTCCTTAGAGCTGACCTCTCCAGGGGAATCACTGACAGCAACGCAAGGTGAAAAGGAACTTCTTCAGCTTTTTCAAAAATGTATTACGGCACAATATATTGCAAACTCCTGTCTGACCCTAAACTTTGTTTGACATGTACAAGATTCCCTAAACTTTTGATTGATGGACCATATGGTGCTCCAGCACAAGATTACCGGGAATACGATGTGCTACTCCTCATTGGGCTTGGCATTGGAGCCACCCCTTTGATCAGCATTGTGAAGGATGTGCTTAACCACATCCAGCCTGGGGGATCGGTTGGTGGAGCAGAGCCGGGGGGCACTGGTAAGGCAAAGAAGCGACAATTTATGACGAAGAGGGCCTACTTCTACTGGGTCACAAGGGAGGAGGGCTCCTTTGAATGGTTCAGAGGGGTGATGAACGAGGTGGCTGAGAAGGACAAGGATCAAGTGATCGAGCTCCACAACCATTGCTCGAGTGTGTATCAAGAGGGCGATGCCCGTTCTGCGCTCATTGTCATGCTCCAAGAACTCCAGCATGCAAAGAAGGGAGTTGACATCTTGTCCGGAACCAGCGTCAAGACTCACTTTGCCAGGCCTAATTGGCGAAGCGTCTTCAAGCGTGTCGCAGTCAACCATGAGAATCAGCGCGTCGGTCTGTCTTCCTTCTGTTCTCACATCGATCTGGTACTACAAATGTGGGTAATTACCATCATCATCTGCTAACCTTTAATTTTGTTTCAGGGGTTTTCTATTGTGGTGAGCCTGTTCTTGTGCCGCAGCTGCGGCAGTTGTCGGCAGATTTCACCCACAAGACAAACACAAAGTTTGAGTTTCACAAGGAGAACTTCTAGTGGTGTAACTTGTATAAGAACATGTCTATGCCATGCTTCATCAGGTGAATTATATGGGTTGTATTATTATTATTTTGTAAAGGTAGGGAAATAAAATGGGAGTGGTTTTGCCTAGTCCTGTGCTCAGTCTTGTTTACTCTACGTTGTTAAGGAGTATATTAGTATTAGGTTTAGGAATCCTATTAGGTTACGTTTCCTTTCCTTGTGCCCAAGTCTTGTGTAAGATATATGCCCCTTGGACCTTTGTTATGTGGCTGCTAGAAGGACCTTTGTTATGTGGCTGCTAGAAGGAGGGCACGAGAGGGCCGGGCGGGGGGCCTTTTGCCCATGGCCGGTCAAGAGGAAAGGGATTTCCTTCTTAATTCTTGCTTGATTAGATTGACACATCTCCTTCCCTTATATAGAGAGGTTTACTTGACTTCTAAGCAAGACTTACTTGACCTCTAAGCAAGCGACCCTGCGGACGACATGGAGGTTTTTTGCGCAGCGAAGTGCAACTTGGAGGAGCGGCAGCTGCAGACCACGCATCTCCCGCACACGCCGACGCGCTAGGAGGCCGCACGTAGCAGCATGTAGCCTCATCGCCGTCGACACGTGGCAGGTAGCGATCCAAGCCGGAAGCGGTGACGGCGACGACGAAAACTTGATCTGCTGGATGGGGACGCCTTGAGACAGTGGCGGTGCTTATGGGAACTAGGTCGTCGCAGTCCTGTCGTAGGGCATCCCATACTAGTACGAGATGACCGGCGCCGTGGTCGCGTCCGAGGGCGGCGGCAGCGTGGGTAGCTTCTGTTGGTGTGGCGGCGGAGGAGGTGGCTGCTGGGGATGCGGCTGGGGCGCATAGGGCCCGATGAGGAAGGCCCTGATGCCCGCCACAGCCTGCCGTAACTACAAGATTGCGGCTATCATCTGCTCCGGGCTGAGGACGAGGGCAGGCAGCGTCGGGGCAGAGGGTGCAATCGCCCCTGAGGACGCCAGCACGTCCAATGCCGGCGCGCCTGCTGTGTGGGGCAGCAACGCCGATGAAGACGCTGGTGGCGGCGGGTAGGTGTGCGGCGGCGGCGGATGGGAAGAACTTGATGGAGGGCTGGACATGATCGAATCCGGAAAAGCTGATACCAGATTGTTATGTGGCTATTAGGAGGGCGCGAGAGGGCCGGCCGGGGGGCCTTTTGCCCACGGCCAGGCAAGAGGGAAGGGATTTCCTTCTTAATTCTTGCTTGATTAGATTGATACATCTCCTCTTCTTATATAGAGAGGTTTACTTGACTCCTAAGCAAAGCTTAGTTGACCCTTAAGCAAATGACCCTTATCTCTAATTAATTTTAAGATTAACAGGCTATACCGCCAATCCAGACCCATTAGGCCCATTACATACTCTACACAACCTTGTAATACAATCAAGTTGCATCCATAACATGGTACTAGAGTCCGGGTCTTCTTTTAGCATGCAGCATGCACAACTTGTGCTTGATCCTCTGCTCACGCCGTCGTTGTCTCTTTGCCGCCTCTTGGGCCTTGCAATACAATCAAATTGTATCCATAATATATGTAACCTATGTTTATTTTTGCAAGGTGATGCTAAGTGGGTTGATTTATGTGGATGTAGTTTGTTTTAACTGGTTAAACCCCTTTCTGGCGGTTAGCATGACGGAAAAACATCAAACCAGTTCCAACATATTGTACTTCGGTTAGTTCATTTTATCCAAAGAATTTTTGAAAATCTTCCATTCATCCCCTCTGGTTGATATATGCCGTTACAGCCATCAAACACAAATAACACATGATCCGCGGGGAGGATATATGCGTCCCTCCTGGTCTTGGGATTTCCAACACCAAAAAGAAAATGAACCTAGACCACTTAACCAAATGGATTTGGAAGATCTCTCAAAATGACGCCAGTCTCTGGGCCTAACTCAAGAAAAAAAAATACTTGCCAACTTCTTCATTCTTCACTTCTAAGAAGTGGGGCTCCCAAATCTGGAATGGGATTCAGAAGTGCAAGTAGATTTTTGATGTGGGAGCTCATTTCTCGGTTTGTAATGGGGGTCAATACCAAATGGCTCCACAACACTCCTCTATATGCCATATACCAGAGCTTTTCGCAATTGCTTCTAACCCAAAAATTCTTGTAAAGGAAGTGCTGCAACGTGGGTATCAACCTCCCTTTCCTCGGAAACTTCAACAAAACAGATAGAGCCTCTTCGGTAGCCCTTCTCCTTGAACTCAACCAAGTTCATCTCATTGATGAAAGGGACATCATCTGTGGGGACCTGGAAGCATCGGCTTGCTTCTCGGTGAAATATATTCTAACTAAAAATCCTTCGATGCATTACGCGAAGGCCCTCTGCGCCACCCCTCCTTTAGGTCTTCCTTTGGCTTTGGCAAGCAGCCAATGGTAGACTTCCCTCGACCCTTAACCTCCAAAAACGCCATGGACCTAGGAACTTTTCTGTGCACCAGACCTCCTGAGGACGTATACAACATCCCTTTTTGAATGTGCTCCGGCCAAATATCTTTGGAGTTGTGTGCGGGAAAGCTTTGGATGTACCCGGGTCCTCAAATCGTCTTAGGAGATTCCTATCCTTCTATCTGATATCCGAGAGCAACAATGTAGAATCGTTTGGCGCTCGTTTGTGATGATGGCTTGGCTTTTCAGACATGGCACCACAAACTTAGTATAAAGGGTTGTATCCCGCATCATTTGACCGATTAAATTTTTAAATGGTCTACTTTTCCAGCCACAAAGGCCTCTAAGAAGAGAGTAAGGACAACGAGGTGGCCTTGAGGGGTGTTAAAGAAGATTAAGGACGTGCACTTCTGCAGCCTATGATGTCTTCAATTGATGCGATCCTTAGAGCATCTCCAGCCGCGCCTCCAGGAAGGCCTCGCCAGGCGATTTTTTCGCGCCGGCGCTGAAAAAACGGCCCAGTCGCGCCTCAGGAGCCCGATTTTCGCCGGCCTGGGCCGAAATCAGCGCCGGCGGACCCAGGCCGAACACGGCACGCTGTGGGGGCGCCCGGGGACGCCGGGGCGAGTGGTTTTGGCGCGAAAAAGCCGCGGGCCAGCCGCGTCAGCGACACCGCGCCTCGCCTTCCCCCAACGCCTCGGTTCCCGCTGGGAATCAATGGCAAGGCTGTCGCCGCCGGTCAGCCTTGCCATTGATTCCTCACGGGCGGCGCGTCACGGGACGGCGCGCCGACGCCTCCCCTCACTCGCACGCGTACACACGGGCGCGACGCGCCTATATAAGCCGGTGGCCTCGCTCGCTTGTGGCCACACCAGCCCAGCCCTCGCCGCCGAGCTATACCTCTCCCGAGCGCCGCCGCCGAGCCTTCCCTCCCCCTCTCCCTCTCCCAAGCGCCGCCGCCCAGCCCCTCCCTCTCTCTCCCCTCCCCGATGGCCGAGCGTTTCCCCGGAGACGAGGCGGCGGCCAACGGCTTCGGCCGCCGCACGCTCCGCGAACAGGAGTCCTGGCTCCTATTCCAGGCGAACATCCCGGCGCCGCCGGACATGCGCGCCGGGCCGACGGGCTGGAGGCTCAGCAACAGGGGAGTGCCCATTCCCCCGTTGCCCGACGCCATGGCCAAACCCTCCTACTTCGCCGACGAGGTCGACGCCGTGCGCGCCTCCCTCACCGACGCCCAACTCTCCCTCCCCCAGTACGCCGCCGACAACCATGCGGCTTGGGCGGCGTACTTCGAGCGCCATCAGCAGCAGCGGATGGCGTCCACCAACGGCGCGCCGGTGGTCGGCGGCCTGAAGTACAACAAGGGGCGCCACCTGTGGTGGGGCGTCCCCGGCCGCACACTCGAGGGCGTGCTGACGCACCTCGAGGGCGGCAACGACCCGCCGTTGGCGTACCCCCCGGCGAGGGCGGCCGCCCCGGCGCACCACCGACGCGACAGGCCATGGGCGCCAAGGAGGTTCGGCTCCTCCTCTTCTTCCTCCTCCTCGCGCTCTTCCTCGCACTCCTCCTGCACTCCGACGCTGCTCGGCGTCAAGGCCGAGCCCGCGGCGGAGACGCCGCTCGGCCGGCGCACTCACAGCGCCGACATCGTCATCAACGAGGGCGGCCGGCGCGCCTCCTCGTCGGCTCCTCCTCCGCGCTTCGTCAAGCCAAAGACGGAGCCGGGGCTCGCGCCGGTGAAGGCAGAGCCGGGGCTCGCCGCCGTGAAGACGGAGCACGGCGAGGTCGAGCGCGCCGACGACGCGGCCCTTGAATGGGCACGCCAGGACTCCCTCAAGATGGCGAGGGAGCGCCAGTGCGCCGCCCTGCAGCGCTTCGCGGAGCGCCGCCGGGGCCGCGACGAAGGAGGAGTCGTCGTCATCGACGACAGCGACGACGACGACGCGCCGCCGCCGCCACCAGTCCGCCATGGCGACGCCGGGTCCAGCAGGGGCGCCCGCGTCAAGGAGGAGAAGGCCGACGACGAGGATGGCGGCGACGACGGCAACTACTCGGTGTTCAGCCAGTTTCTTTTAGATTAGTTTATTATGTATTTGCTATGTAATGAAAATCGGCGAACTTTGTCGAAATATATGCCCAAGTTGGCCGAAATTTGTCGTGTTTAGCCGAACTTCGCGCGAACTGTGCCGAAATTTGCTATACATTTTTAATTTTTAAACGTGCCTGGGGCGGCCCTGGGGCCAGCGGCTGGGGACCAACTCGCGCCCAGGCCCATTTTTTTACGCCGGCTCACCCCCAGGCGGCGATTTTAGGCGCCCCCTGGGGGGCCAACGGCTGGAGATGCTCTTAGCTTTGTCTTTTCTAGTCTCTTTTGATTTGAGCTAGTCTATATATAAGTACTATCATTTGCTATCTCTACTCCTAATGAACGAGTTGGTTGAATAGTATCCCGGTTTATTTTCGTCTCACCTCCCACCACCTCTCCCATGCTAAAACCGAATCGTGTCTGATACTCCTTCCATTTATTCGTAATGTATTTATGTGAAAAAATCAATTATGATTAATCTCTAATCAATCTCTGAAAAATCAAATCTGAATTAATCAACTATACCATAAGTTCCTCAATCACATTAATTAATATTTCCATATGTTTAAAAATTACATTAATTAACGTTACCATACCTTGCCCAAAAAACCAAGTACATGCCCTCCTAGGGCTCACCGCCGCCGCGACTGCCCTGCTCCCCTCGACCCGCCTGCCACGCGACGTCATGGCGCCTCTGCATCCTCATCGAGCTCCTCCTCCTCATGCCCCAGTCCTGCATGCAACTCCAAGGACCACACCGGTCTCGTCGCCGCCGTACTCCGATGCGCCTCGTTCTAATCAACATCGGGGCCTCCGCCGCGTCCAGGCTTGTGGCGGCGCACTGTCGTCGAGGCCTTGGCCGGTACCGCGACCACATCAGCCTTCGTCTTACTCCAGGTCATCGTCCTCGTCGACTTCGCCTTCGCCATGGTGCTGGCGTCCTCCTCCTAGGATTCCTGCATCGGAGCTGGCAAGCAGCAAGCTACCAGGCGAGCATGGGGAACTACCTGATAGCAGCAGCGGCCGTTGAGAGCCACGTGAAGCAACAGCTAAGGCTGGATAGCCACATCCTCCTCCAGATCCCATCTCTTTTTTCCTCATCTGACGCCCAAGCGCCACCATCCGCGTTGGACCACCGTCAACATCCTCGTGGTATTGGTGATCCTCCTCACGCTGTACTCTCCATCTCTCACCTCTTTTGGGTGGCGATGACTGTAGATCGAGGGCAACGGCGGCGGGACCTAGGCCAGCACCGGCGGCGACCCAGGTATTTTTCATGTAGATTCAAAGTAAAATTAGTTGTCTTGATCAGATTTTTTTAGAAAACTAATTAGGCACACTTTCTACTCGAAGCGGCCGGAGCAAGTAATTAGCCCGTCCATGGCTGCCATTAGCAAGGTCTGGCAGAAGGCCAAGTACTCCTATTGTAATTTGTAATTGGTGCACACAAGATGACGATAATGGCCACCAACGACACAAGCACATCAGGTGGCCAGCAGCCTGACTCGTGGGTGTTGGCGGCTAATCTATCAGATCTGTGAATATATTGCATTTTGATAAAATTCTACTGCCATACACATCTATGGTTGTGTGCTTGCCTCCTTCAACCAAATGGAACCAAAGTTTGCATTGTGGTGGCTGGCATATGAAATCCTAAGATAACCATAGTTGTGGAAGTCCTATTTTTTTATCCTGCGATGTTGTATAGAAAAGCCGCAGGAGCAAAATCCTCAGCTTCTCACGTAATTTTATAATCTAACAATTCCAACTTGTTGCATGCATCAGGTAATCTGCCACTCAAGCCTCTATGTATGTTTGTTTGCCATTTTATTTGTTCCATTGGAGTTATGACGCTCTCCATGCATACATGTAGCTATCTTTTTTTTTTTACAAAAGGAGGATGACCCCCGGCCTCTGCATCTGGAAGATGCATACAGCCACTTTATTGATTATTCTCGAGGACCTTACAAAGTGTTACAACAATATGCTTGAATCCACCATCTAGGCAACATATGCCGCTACTCCTATCCATACGATGAAGGGGTGCTAGCTGGGCCACTACCCAGACCACTCACCTAAACCTAACATCAAAAGCCGGAATCCCCAGCCTAGCCACATACCGGGTCTGGGGCATAAACCGGTCTGACGCACTCACAGGTGTCGTCTCCGCCATCTTCCACTGGTCCATCTCCAAGCAGATTGAAGTGCCAACCTTGGCAGGCTCCTCCGCCATCAACGCCACCATGACGCCAAATGATGACCACCACCTACGCTAGAACATCGCCAAGCAGATGGAGCGCTACCACAAGATGAAAATCAGCGGTAAAATGGCCGCCGCCAAACACCTCACACGCACCACAAAGCGCCCACCGTGCTTCCGGGAACCCCAGGCGACGCCTTCAAGAAGGAGCGCGACGAAGGTACGACGCCGTCGCCCACAAGGGGAACTAGAGCTTTCGCCCAAATGAAGAGCACAGTGAGAAACGGGATAAGATCTCGACAAGGCCTCCAAGAAGGGAACCGACGCCCACAAAGGCGCCGCCATTGTCGTGGCCTCCGCCGACGGCCAAGGGTTTCCCCCGATCCCGCCCCCGTCCCATCCATCCGGCCACAGACCTGGCCAGGGGAGCGCACGCAGCCAGAGAAGGCGTTGGACTTCATCGAAGCAGGCACGCCGGGTGACGGGGCACCCCGACCCACCGAAGTAGACGTCCACCGAGACCTCGCCGCCCGCACAGCCGAAGTCGCGGACCACCAGCTCCCACGGCCGTCGCCCGTCGAGAGGCCACGCCGTCCACACCGCCCGAGGCCGCCGCCCCGGCATCCACCCACCGCGCACATCCCGTCAAAACACGAAGAACGACCCACATCGCCGCCACCAGGGAGACCACACCGCGAGCACCCAAACCGGGCGACGAGGCAGGGCCGCGCCGGCCAGATCCGGGCGGATCCGGCGATCCCCGGCCCACCAGCCGCCAGAGAGGAGCCGGCCCCGATCCAGGGCGAGCCGGCCTGATCTGGCAGTCGGACCTTCCCAGGAGACCCCCACACCGGATCTGGAGAGGGGCTAGCGACAGCTCCGGCGACCGACGGCCGCCACAGAGGGCCCGCGTCGGCGGCCACCAGGAGCTGGGGAGGCGGGCGGCGGCGTCTGATGCGGGGTGGGGGCACCTCCAACGTCGAGGCGGGTGCGCGGGGAAACCCCGCCGCCGCCTACCGCCCCGCGGGCGGCTGCCGGCGGCGGCGGGGGAGGAGGAGGGGAGGCTGGGGGAAACCGGCGGGCGGCTAGGGTTTCGCCCCCGAGTCGCCCGGAGCGGACGACGCGGGGGGAGCTATCTTTTTCTTGTCTTCCATCTATGGTTATAAAGGTTTGGTCTGAAGGCGTTGAAGGAGTCCCATGCACGCATGCACAATGCTGACATATACGCATGTTCCTTTTAAACACTTGCATGTTCATCTGCTATTATTCATCTCAAGATGATGATGTAACATGTACTACCTCTAATTTTGCTTCACTTTCACTGAATTATTGAAAACTAAGCACTGACATTCTTTGTAAATCGATAGAGTGTTCTCCTAAGATGATGAGGTTGTGAATCTGAAAATTTTGACTCCTCAGACGCGAAACTACATTTATGGGAAGCCATCAGATACCCGAAGCCAAAATCCGATGGGTTTTCTCCTTGAAATGCAAAAAATATGGGTTAGCGTTTAATCTACCATGTTTATTGTATTTGTGTGTCTAATCTGATGTCTTCCCTAAATAGTTTGATTGAAATATTAGCAGCACATTTATTGTCAAGATTATTAATGACATGGTTGTGCTGTTTGTCAAACAAGCAATATTCTAGTGCCTCGAGCACACAAAAAATGGTAAAATGCGGTCAAGGGGCTGTTCGTCTCTTGGTAAGCTTGCAAAACCCAAAAGGATCCACATTTTGTCCATTTTTACCATCTCTGTGCAGTTTGACATGATCCACTGATTTATCATATATATTTTTCTAAGTGATGTACTGCACAGTTCATTGTTAGTCTGAAATTCTGAATGCTTTAGCACCTACATCAGAGATGTTCATCATGCACATTCTTGACACTGCACACATGTGGGTCCAGTGTGAAGGCCCATCCTATAGCGCCTTCCAGCTTTAAACTCCATCTGGATATAGCTACACTCTTATTTGATTCATAGCTATGTGGAATGGTTGCAGATAGAAGGTCTCATTTGTGATGTTCTGGAATTATAGGTATGTAGATCATTGTGTCCATGGTTCTTTTGAGTGAGCACTTACCTGCTGAGAATACAATATGACTTCTTATGGATTTAGGTGAAACTTATGTATGTACCCGTGTGTTATTGTAGTATATTGTAGCACTTATCTACTAGAAAAACATGTTCTTGTTGAGTTGCTTCTTTGACAGGTGTGTCTTTTTAATAGATTTTTTGTCAGATTTTGTTGTGATCATTAATATTTTAGAGGTGTATCGTTCATATTGGCTAGCTAGCAAAGCATCTGATTTGTTATTTTCTTGTCATTTGTGGGGCAACTCTTATGACTGTCTCCAGCAGTACAAGGATAAACGTACATGAAGGAAATATGCCCTAGAGGCAATAATAAAGTTGTTATTTATATTTCCTTATATCATGATAAATGTTTATTATTCATGCTAGAATTATATTTACCGGAAACTTAGTACATGTGTGAATACATAGACAAATAGAGTGTCGCTGGTATGCCTCTACTTGACTAGCTCGTTAATCAAAGATGGTTAAGTTTCCTAGCCATAGACATGAGTTGTCATTTGATGAACGGGATCACATCATTAGAGAATGATGTGATTGACTTGACCCATCCGTTAGCTTAGCACGATGATCGTTTAGTTTCTTGCTATTGCTTTCTTCATAACTTATACATGTTCATATGACTATGAGATTATGCAACTCCCGAATACCGGAGGAACACTTAGTGTGCTATCAAACGTCACAACGTAACTGGGTGATTATAAAGATGCTCTACAGGTGTCTCCGATGGTGTTTGTTGAGTTGGCATAGATCGAGATTAGGATTTGTCACTCCGATTGTCGGAGAGGTACCTCTGGGCCCACTCGGTAATGCTCATCACTATAAGCCTTGCAAGCAATGTGACTAATGAGTTAGTTACGGGATGATGCATTACGGAACGAGTAAAGAGACTTGCCGGTAACGAGATTGAACTAGGTATTGAGATACCGACGATCGAATCTCGGGCAAGTAACATACCGATGACAAAGGGAACAACGTATGTTGTTATGCGGTTTGACCGATAAAGATCTTCGTAGAATATGTAGGAACTAATATGAGCATCGAGCTTCCGCTATTGGTTATTGACCAAAGATGAGTCTCAGGGCGTGTTCAGATTCCCTCCACTCCTCAACTCCGCTCATGGAGCCGGTGGAGCGGCGCCGAACGCCCGAACACTGCGGAGTTAAAAATCTGGAGCGGAGCAGGCTACAGTGCAATTCCACGGAGCTACAGTTTTCAGGAGCTCAGATCTGTAAAATCAGAGAGTTGATAAGATTTATGGAAGAATTGCCACCGCCAAGTGGAAAACGGTTGGAGCGGCCGCGCCCGACTCGCTCGTTTATGCAGTTCCGTCTCTCCTCCTGGATCGGGAGCGAAGCTGCTTGCCGAACAGTTTTTTTCTAGCGCTATTTTTTAGAAGGAGCGGCATTTTGGGTGGAGGAGCGGGAGTTGGGGATTCAGAGGAGCTGGACCATTTCCGAACAGGCCCTCAGTCATGTCTACATAGTTCTCGAACCCGTAGGGTCCGCACGCTTAACGTTCGATGACGATCGGTATTATGAGTTTATGTGTTTTGATGTACCAAAGGTTGTTCAGAGTCCCGGATGTGATCACGGACATGACGAGGAGTCTCAGAATGGTCGAGACATAAAGATCGATATATTGGAAGGCTATGTTTGGACACCGGAATGGTTCCGGGTGAGTTCGGGCATTTACCGGAGTACCGGGGGTTTACCGGAACCCCCCGGGGAGTTAATGGGCCTTAATGGGCCATGGTGGAAGAGAGGAGGAGGCGGCCAAGGTGCCCCCCCAAGCCCAATCCGAATTGGGAGGGGGGCCGGCCCCCCTTTCCTTCTCTCCCTCTCCCTCTTCCTTCTTCTCCTCTCCAACTAGGTAAGGGGGGAAACCTACTCCTACTGGGAGTAGGACTCCCCCCCTTGGGCGCGCCATGAGAGGGCCGACCCTCCCCTCCTCCACTCCTCCACTCCTTTATATACGGGGGAGGGGGGCACCCCATAGACACACATGTTGATTGTTTAGCCGTGTGCGGTGCCCCCTCCATAGATTTCCACCTCGGTCATATCGTTGTAGTGCATAGGCAAAGCCCTGCGTCGGTAACTTCATCATCGCCGTCAGCACGTCGTCGTGCTGACGAAACTCTCCCTCGACCTTAGCTGGATCTAGAGTTCGTGGGACGTCACCGAGCTGAACGTGTGCAGATCGCGGAGGTGCCGTACCTTCGGTGCTAGGATCGGTCGGATCGTGAAGACGTACGACTACATCAACCGCGTTGTCATTACGCTTCCGCTTTCGGTCTACGAGGGTACATGGACAACACTCTCCCTTCTCGTTGCTATGCATCACCTAGATAGATCTTGCGTGATCGTAGGAATTTTTTTGAAATTAATGCGTTCCCCAACAGTGGCATTCGAGCCAGGTCTATGCGTAGATGTTATATGCACGAGTAGAACACAAAGAGTTGTGAGCGATAATAGTCATACTACTTGCCAGCATGTCATACTTTGATTCGGCGGTATTGTTGGATGAAACGGCTCAGACCGACATTACACGAAACTGGTTCTACCGACGTGCTTCGCATAGAGGTGGCTAGTGGGTGTCTGTTTCTCGAACTTTAGTTGAATCAAGTGTGACTACGCCCAGTCCTTGTTGAAGGTTAAAACAGCAAACTTGATGAAAAATCGTTGTGGTTTTGATGCGTAGGTAAGAACGGTTCTTGCTAAGCCCGTAGCAGCCACGTAAAACTTGCAACAACAAAGTAGAGGACGTCTAACTTGTTTTTGCAGGGCATGTTGTGATGTGATATGGTCAAGACGTGATTATATAAATTGTTGTATGAGATGATCATGTTTTGTAACACAGTTATCGGCAACTGGCAGGAGCCATATGGTTGTCGCTTTATTGTATGAAATGCAATCGCCATGTAATTGCTTTACTTTATCACTGAGCGGTAGCGATAGTCGTAGAAGCAATAGTTGGCGAGACGACAACGATGCTTCGATGGAGATCAAGGTGTCAAGCCGGTGACGATGGTGATCATGACGGTGCTTTGGAGATGGAGATCAAAGGCACAAGATGATGATGGCCATATCATATCACTTATATTGATTGCATGTGATGTTTATCCTTTATGCATCTTATTTTGCTTAGTTCGGCGGTAGCATTATAAGATGATCTCTCACTAAATTTCAAGGTATAAGTATTCTCCCTGAGTATGCACCGTTGCGATAGTTCGTCGTGCCGAGACACCACGTGATGATCGGGTGTGATAAGCTCTACGTTCACACAACGGGTGCAAGCCAGTTTTGCACACGCAGAATACTCGGGTTAAACTTGACGAGCCTAGCATATGCAGATATAGCCTCGGAACACTGAGACCGAAAGGTCGAGCATGAACCATATAGTAGATATGATCAACATAGTGATGTTCACCATTGAAAACTACTCCATCTCACGTGATGACCGGACATGGTTTAGTTGATATGGATCACGTGATCACTTAGATGATTAGAGGGATGTCTATCTAAGTGGGAGTTCTTAAGTAATATGATTAATTGAACTTTAATTTATCATGAACTTAGTACCTGATAGTATTTTGCATGTCTATGTTGTTGTAGATAAATGGCCCGTGCTGTTGTTTCATTGAATTTTAATGCGTTCCTAGAGAAAGCTAAGTTGAAAGATGATGGTAGCAATTACACGGACTGGGTCCGTAACTTGAGGATTATCCTCATTGCTGCACAGAAGAATTACGTCCTGGAAGCACCGCTAGGTGTACCACCCGCACCGGCAACTACAGACATTGTGAAGCCTGACAGCCGCGTGTTGATGACTGCTCGATAGTTCAGTGTGCCATGCTTTACGGCTTAGAACCGAGACTTCAACGACGTTTTGAACGTCATGGAGCATATGAGATGTTCCAGGAGTTGAGGTTAATATTTCAAGCAAATGCCCGGATTAGGAGATATGAAGTCTCCAATAAGTTCTACAGCTGCAAGATGGAGGAGAATAGTTCTGTCAGTGAACATATACTCAAAATGTCTGGGTACCACAACCACTTGACTCAACTGGGATTTAATCTTCGTGATGATAGTGTCATTGATAGAGTTCTTCAATCATTGCCACCAAGCTACAAGAGCTTCGTGATGAACTATAATATGCAAGGGATGGATAAGGCAATTCCCGAGCTCTTCGCGATGCTAAAGGCTACGGAGGTAGAAATCAAGAAGGAGCATCAAGTGTTGATGGTCAACAAGACCACTAGTTTCAAGAAAAAGGGTAAAGGGAAGAATGGGAATGTCGGTGTCAAAACCGGCGGATCTCGGGTAGGGGGTCCCGAATTGTGCGCCTAAGGTCGATGGTAACAGGAGACGGGGGACACGATGTTACCCAGGTTCAGGCCCTCTCTATGGAGGTAATACCCTACTTCCTGCTTGGTTGATTTTGATGAATATTAGTATTACAAGAGTTGATCTACCTCGAGATCGTAATGGCTAAAACCCTAAGAGTCTAGCCTGTATGACTATGATTATGATTCTTGTCCCTACGGACTAAGCCCTCCGGTTTATATAGACAACGGAGGGGGCTAGGGTTGTACAAAGTCGGTTACAGAGAAAGGAATCTTCATATTGGGACGCCAAGCTTGCCTTCCACGCCAAGGAGAGTCCCATCAGGACACGGGAGATAATCTTCGGTCTTGTATCTTCACAGCCCATCTGTCCGGCCCATGCAACATAGTCCGGACGCCCGAGAACCCCCTAATCCAGGACTCCCTCAGTAGCCCCTGAACCAGGCTTCAATGACGAGGTGTCCGGCGCGCAAATTGTCTTCGGCATTGCAAGGCGGGTTCCTTCTCCGAATACTCACAGTCTTCGGACGCAACGAACGTGTCCGGCTCTACAAAACAAATTCCCTACACAACCGCAGAGAGTATAATATTTCACGAGTCCAATCCGCTGACAACTTTTGGTAAGGTGACACCACGTCATCATCCGGTCATTATTCTGAACTGATTTTCGGCCTGCCGCTTCGAGATGCAGTCTTATTGGCACGTCTTGTCAAAGCAGAGATCGTGTCCCCTTATTGCGGGATTCTCATCAATACGGACGTGGGTAATCCAACCGTGCCATTTACACAGCCCTTGGGAACAGGCAATTTTTAAGGCGAGTGGGGAGGCGCTTGATATTCACTGCCTTTATAAGGAGATAAGGATTCCCTTCTTTCACCCACGCCTTCTCTCTATCTCTGTCCTCCCATTCTCGAGCTCTAGCGCCCCAGTCCTCATCTTTTCTTCCTCAAGAAAGCACTCGATCATGTCCGGATCTGGAGTGCAAGGCAAGTGGATGGCCTCCTCCGTCAAGGAGAAGGATATCACCAAGCTTCGGGAGGCCGGGTATCTGGCGAAAGAAATCGCCCACCGGCTTCCGGCCAAGGGGCAAATCGTCCCCACCCCGAAGCCCGATGAGAGGGTGGTGTTCATCCCCCATTTCGTCCGCGGGTTAGGGTTTCCTCTCCACCCTTTCGTCCGCGGACTCATGTTTTATGACGGGCTAGATTTCCATGATCGAGCCCCAAACTCCTTCCTCAACATCTCGGCATTCATTGTCGTGTGTGAGGCTTTCCTCCGCATTCCACCCCACTTCGGACTGTGGCTCAAGATCTTCAACGTGAAGCCGAAGGTGGTGGATGGCCAACACGCGGAGTGCGGAGGCGCCATGGTGAGCAAGCTGCCCAATGTCACATGCCCAAGGGTACTTTTGTGAAGACCGTCAAAGAGTGGCAGAAACTGTGGTTCTATATCACAGAGCCCCGCGACACCACCTGGGCCGCGACTCCCGAATTCAAGTCCGGAGCTCCAATGCGGCTCACCTCCTAGATAGAGAAGGGCCCGAATTGGTCCTCGTCGGACGAGCTGATCACACTGCAAACGCGTATCCAAAGCATGGTGGACAAAAACATCAAGCTCGTCAATGTGATCCACGTGATGTTAGTTCGCCGGATCCTTCCATGCCAGAGCCGGACTTGCCCTTTTGTGGGAATTCGATCCGGAGAAGCACCAGACCTTGGAAAGGCTCTTCGGAACCACACATGACGATATCTGGAAGTTGCTCTTCAAGGGCA
Source organism: Triticum aestivum (assembly GCF_018294505.1). Classification (NCBI taxonomy): domain Eukaryota; kingdom Viridiplantae; phylum Streptophyta; class Magnoliopsida; order Poales; family Poaceae; genus Triticum; species Triticum aestivum. Next base: position 174,266,174 of record NC_057802.1, on the reverse strand, counting down.
ACGAGACATCGCCGAAGATGGACGAGGACCACGGGCACGATCTGGCCCATCCTGCCAGTGTGGTAAGTCTTTCGCATTTGAAGGTCTATCCTCTACTTGCTCATTCAAGGAAGATACCTAAACTCCACTAGTTATTTTTTCAGGTATGGACGGAGAAAGCGGAGCGGATTAAGTGTCCAGCTCCGCTGCCCGAGGAACTGGCCATCCCTCTTCTGACGAAGATGCTGGTCCCGGTCCCGGCGCCTTACCAAGCGCCGGAGAAGAAGGCCAAGGGGGTCCGGAGTGGCCCCCGTCGCAAAGGAGCTTCGGACAGGACGTCCGAAGACAACGAGACTCCCTCCTCCGCCACTGAAGACGACGATGAGGACGAGGAGGAAAGTAGCTCTCCCCCTGAGGGGGGAAGGAAGAAGAGGGCGGCCTCCACAAATCTGGAGGCAGAGGCATCCAAGAGGGGGAAGAGCTCCCTCATGGATAACTCCGCGTGGGACGTCGACAGCAGCCCAGAGCCGCGCCGCCGAAACAAGCCCTTGGTCGCATCGTGAGTACTCAGAAGACTCTGACATATTCATGTATTCGGCCTCTTCGGTCTGTAGTTTTAACGCGTTAAATCATGCGCTTGTAGTCCGGCCGACGACAGCTCCCTGCGATCCTCATCGGGAGGTTCGCTGGATTCAAAGGCGATGGCCAACGAGTCATCTCCGGCCGCTCAATCTCCCGCAGCCAAGGGCGACGACGAGGTGCTGTCCCAAAGGACCTTCCCGGGCCAGGGAGAGGTTCAGGAGGCTGTCAGGGTGGCGCCAGAGGGTGGCCCTTCGGCCGTCGGACACCCGGGAGGGAGGACCTGATGAAGCTATGCACCTAGGGTAGGGTCATAGGCCTGACCTAGATACCCTCCCCAAGGACATCACCCTAAAGTCAGAAGCATTCGAAGGATACCACCATCCACTCGACCAGAAACATTCCACTCGGAAGAATCAATGTCATTCGACCGTAACAGAAACCACTCAACATACAGAAGGTATAAAGTCATTCTACGCAGCAACGGTCAGGCGTTTACTCTTAGACTTAATAGTCATTTATAGCACTTTATTGCGGACGTTACCTGTAATGCTCCTTCTTTATGTACATTGAAATCTTGGTAACGGAGGATGGCTGAGGTCCTGACGCACTCTATATAAGCCACCCTCCTCCTCTGGCACAAGGGTTCGCACCCCCTGTAACACACACATGCATAATCCAGTCGACCGCCTCCGGGCTCCGAGACGTAGGGCTATTACTTCCTCCGTGAAGGGCCTGGACTCGTAAAACTCGTGTGTACAACTTTGCCATAGCTAGGATCTTGCCTCCTCATACCTACCCCCCATTCTACTGTCAGTCTTAGATCCACGACAGTTGGCGCCCACCGTGGGGCAGGTGTCTTAGCGACTTGTTGGTGAAGTTGCAATTTTTCCGATTCCCATCATCATGGATTCCGGCGGCGGATTAGCTGAGGGCCACGAGATCCGTCTCGGCGCGCTCGTCTTCGTCGCCGACGACTCCGCCTGGCTTCAAGAGGCTCCACTCGACATCGAGGTGCTCCCCGTCCGCGGGGCGACGCATTTTCGCGCGTGCGTCGGCGGCGTCCTTCTCCGGCAGCCGTCGACCCAGTATCGGTCGGCTCCTATGGCGTCCTCACTCCCTGCTGGCCGCGGCTCCAGCGGTGGGTGAGACACGCGGTGGCCCGTCAGTCGGCCACCCCACAAGTCACGGCGATCGAGCCCGACGAAACTCTCTACGGCCTGTTCAACATGTCGACTGGCTTCGTCGAGACTGCATCCGAGTGCGACAGCAACGATCCTGTGGCAGAAGTTCTGATGGTCAACGGACCACACAGTCCTCCTGGCTTCCCCCGCGATGACGGTGGCGATGGCGGTGGCGATCCGTCGCGCGTTCACGAGGAGTACCGCCCCGAGCCCCTCTCTTCGCAACAGAGGGAAGAGCTTCGCCGCTGCAATATAGATGCACTTCACACTCCTATCATTGGAGAAACCCCCGAGGTCGGGCTTTGGAGGCGCGCCTGGCCAACTTGGCTGAGCGCACTCGACTGGAGAATCTCCAGCACGCACTCATGAGCGTGCTCGGCAGCGGATTCCTGAATCCAGTCGACGACAGCTTTTTCCGCCTCCAACTCAGGTACACCGAACACCGATTCAGAATCTCACAGCTGCAGCCCGAATAGCAGAGTCGATTCAGCCTTCCCAGTCGGAAGCTAGCAGAGGTTTGATGCAGATCCGGGCTTTACTCCGGGCTGCGGGAGAGCAGAACACAGCAGTATCTCAATCGTGGAATAGGATTCATAGCAGGTCTATGATGGCAGACACAGTTCAGTCGGTTCACAGCCCAAGATCGCCCCCGCGGCGTGAGGGACGTGGGGACCGGTGAGATCAGTACAGAAACCATGAGCAGTATGATCACCGACTCGACCACGATGACCGTCGTCGAGTACCCACACCTCCCCCGAGGAGTGGGTCATATGTGCCTCGGCAGCAAGATGACAGACGCCCTCACAGTGGCGGGCGAAGGATTCCAGTCGACCCCAGGGAGCTGGGCTTTGATGTGAGATATATTCTCATTCAAGGTTCGGTCGACAGAAACAGAGCACACAGAGAAGGTCATGACATAGATCACCCGACTGGTAGCAGAGTACATGTTTTAGGTCCAGAGTGCTTCAGCAGAGCCATCAGGGCTGCGGTGATTCCTCCCAACTTCAGGTTGGCGACTGGAGTCAGCAAGTTCACTAGTGAGTCCAAGCCTGACACTTGGCTTGAAGATTACCGAGTGGCAGTGTCGGAGTAAGTGGCCACGGGTAGCTAAGCCGGCTACCCCTGGCTCTTCAGAAAATTTATCAGGCCTTTGGGCCTTCAAGCACTCCAAGCATTTGGGCCGCCTTCCCGGGCCGACTACCATTAAAGCCGACTCCCGGAAGGCGACCCAGCCTCACCGACTCCAAGAAGCCGGCCAAGAAAGACGCCGACTCCTAGAAGCCGGCCAAGACCACAACCACTCCTACATAACGGCGACCTGATGGGGCATGGCCACAGTGCGGCCCACGACCCCCGAAGCCCGAGGCGGGCGTGGCTACAGGGGGCCGTACGGGAGGGATGTCTCCCGTGCGGCCCGGCACTGTAGCCACACCAGCTACGACGTCATCCACGACCCCCTCCTGTGCGGCTCAAGGACTGCGGGCCCCTTCAGCCGGAGAGAGGCGTGAAGGCGGCCCGGCTTTCCCTAGTCGGCCGGGAGCATAGCCGGCCTCCGGAAGCCGGCTACTCCCTTCCTCGAAGCAGGAGCCCCATTAAGGAGACAAGACGAGGTGAGGCTACAGTAATAGCCCCCGAGACGGCCCACTGTAGCCATGCTCACCTCGACAAAGCCCTCATCATCAGAGGCGCGGCTACAGTAAGCAGCCGCCGACAAGACCCTAGGCGGTGGGGCCGGCCTGTCGACCGAGTAGCCGGCAGCCGGCGGGACCCACCAGCCGGTGGAGAAGCCGGCGAGCATAGACACTGACGGCTGGGACCAGATCCCAGCCGGATTACCATTGTACCCCCGGGGGGTAGGCTTATATAAACCCCCCGGAGCACCCATGCAAAGGGTTTGCATCCAAGATAGCACACGCACACACACCATAGATAGAGAGAAGCAAGAGCTAGTCTTGTTCTTTTTCTCCCTTGATCCCAACAGCTCTAGGAGCGCTTGTAGCTACTCTTTGTCGAGCTAGTGATCATGCGGAGACCCCGCAGAGCAGGACTAGGGGTGTTATCTCCTCGGAGAGCCCCGAACCTGGGTAAGATTCGCCGGCGTGCATGTCTTCGCCTCATCCCGTTTCCAGGCACCGGCGACGTTCTATTGGCTCCCACAATGATAAGCCATCCTTTGGCATATGTCGCACCAACCACCCGACATTTGGCGCCCACCGTGGGGCCAGGTGCACCGTCGTCCGGAGACCTGTTTTGGACGGGAACCTTTTTCCTTCCCCGCGAGCGCAGCCAGCCTGCTGCGCCCGATGGCGCTTGCCCCGACGCGCTGCAAGGCGTCGACGACGCCTGCGCAGCGAGCCGCCTCGCCGATGTGCTCGGCGAGACTCGCATCTCCGACGAGCCTGCGTCCGACGCAGGCACCGACTACCCCGAGAGCCGCCTCGTCAGCCTCCTCGACCAATCTCACGTCTCCAGCGAGCCTGCTGCGGACATGGAGTCTGTCGGCTCCACCGACCCGATGCTCATCGACTCCGACACCGCGTCGCTCGACGCCTACCCCTCCGACGTGGTGGTCTTCGACGAACCACTCCCTCGAGCTGACAGCGACAGCAGCGCTGTCACCGAAGTGCTGGTCATCAGCCACGTCTCCAACTCGGGCGGGAGCGCCCGCGACGCTCAGCAAGCAGCGATGCACGACCTCTCCATCCCCCTCCCGGCTGACGCCGACGCCGAGACCCTGGAGGCACGCCGTCTTGCCCTCATCACGGAGAGCAAGAAGATAGTCTCGATGAGACGCCTCACCGAAGCCCACCAGCGCGAAGTCGACCGCGCCGCCTTCGGGACGCCGCCGCCGAGTGGCCCGAGCCGAGCCGGCTTCGTCCAGAAGTGCGGCGCAGCCGTTGCCAGCATGCTGGGCGCAGATCGCCCCGTCTACGCCACCCCGCTCGAGAATCCGCGAGCCGCTCAGGCAGCGGCAAAGGAGCTCAATGGGCTGGGAGCCGATGAGCTCCCTTACATGACAAGACGGATCCAGCAGCTGATCGACGCGGCTGCAGAACGGCACGAAGCCGGCGCCCGAGCTGATAGCCATCCCCCGCGCCGGGAGCACGCCGCGACGTCCCGCTCGCCGACTGCGAGCGGCACGCGCCAGAAGAAAGACAAGGAGCCGGCTGCCAGCCGCAGCCGGACCCGCATCACTATCGAGCGCGACGCGGAAGGCCGCCCTCGGGCGGTTGAACATCAGGGAAACCTGCCGCCTCCTCCTCCGCCTCGAAGAGAAAGACGCCTCACTCCGCCGCCCATCACACATCCGACTCTTGGCGACCGACTCGGTCGCCGAGAAGGAATCGGCGAGAGTGACGCCCGCCACAGGATCGACCGCCTTGCTCGGTCCCTGGCGTTAGAAGAAGAAGTCGATGTCGGCCCGCCATGCTTTGGCCCCCGCATCCGCGACGAGCCCTTCCCCAAAGGGTTCTCGCTCCCCAGAGACACGCCCAAGTACAACGGCTCGGTGAAGCCGGAAGATGGGCTCATCGACTACTCCACAGCCGTCAGCATCGCCAACGGCAACCGGCGCGTTGCCGTGAAGTACGTCCCCCTGATGCTGCAGGGCACGGCGCGCACATGGCTCAACAGTCTCAAGCCCTACAGCATCAACAGTTGGCTGGACTTTACCGAGGCTTTCGTCCGCAACTTCACCAGCACCTACAAGCGGCCTCCGAAGCCTCGACAGCTCTCCCTCTGCGTCCAAAGGCCCAACGAGTCGACCCGCGACTACCTCACGCGATGGGCCGAGCTCCGCAACTCCTGCGAGGGAGTGCATGAGGTCCAGGCCATCGAGTACTTCACTGCCGGGTGCCGAGAGGGCACCCTCCTCAAGCACCGACTCCTCTGCGACGAGCCCGCCACCCTCGACGAGCTACTCGTCATCGCCGACAAATACGCCACTGCCGACTCCTCCATGAAGACCGAGCTCCGAGTGGACGCCTCGGGGAAGGTAGTCGCTCCGGCTCCCAAGCAGCCGGCTGGCGACTCAAACCGGCGCCCCTACCAGAACGACCACAAGCGCAAGGGCCCCATGCCGACTTCCTCCAGTCGGCAGGTGGCCACAATTGAAGACGAGCAGCCCGAAGAGCGGCCTGCTCCCAAGAAGAAGGGAGGCCGGCCGCCCTGGCAGCCGTCCTTCTCCTACGAACAAGCACTCGATGCCCCCTGCAAGTGCCACAGCGGCGCGAAGCCGTCCAACCATACAACACGGAAATGCCACTGGCTCACCCGCATCACCAAGGGCGAAGGGATCGTGCCGCCTCCGCCTCCCGGCCCGCCGCCTCCAGCTCCCCAGCAGCCGGCGGCCCGGCCGGCAGTCGGCGCCATCCAAGACGAGTTCCCCGAAGCGCACGACGCCTACGTCATCTTTACGAGTCAAGTCGACGACAAGCGCAGCCGACGCCGGCAACACCAAGAAGTAAACGCAGTCGCCTCTAGCACCGCCGAGTTCATGCATTGGTCGAAAAAGCCCATCAGCTGGAGCCAGGCCGACCACCCAGAGGTGATGCCTTCGCCTGGCTCCTATGCTATGGTCTTGGACGTCACCCTTGCGACGGAGAGGCGAGCTGCCAGATTTTCCCGCGTCCTGATAGACGGCGGAAGCAGTATCAACATACTGTACCGCGACACCATGGACAAGCTGAACATCAAAGCAAAGCAGCTCATGCCGAGCCGCACTGTCTTCCATGGTATCGTACCCGGCCTATCTTGCTCTCAAATCGACAAGATCAAAATGGATGTTCTCTTCGGAGACAAAGATCACTTCCGCCGGGAAGCAATATGGTTCGAGGTGGTGGACCTGGAGAGCCCCTATCATGCACTACTTGGCCAACCTGCCTTGGCCAAGTTCATGGCTGTGCCCCACTATGCCTACCCGAAGATGAAGATGCCGAGCTCGAAGGGGATCATCACGGTAGCCGGCGACTACAAGAAGTCCATCGAGTGTGCCACGGCCAGCAGCCGGCTGGCCGAGTCCCTCGTGGTGGCGGAAGAGAAGAAGATGCTGGAACGGGTTGTGGCCATGGCCGGCAAGCAGCCGACCTTGTCCCCCAACCCCAAGGACTGTGATGCGCAGGGCTCCTTCCAGCCTGCAAAAGAGACGAAGAAGATACCTCTAGACCCGGAGCACCCGGAGAGGTTCGCCGTGATTGGGGCGAACTTGGACAGTAAATAGGAAGGCGAGCTCGCCGACTTCCTCCGTGAGAATCGAGACATCTTTGCATGGTCCCCAAAGGACATGCCGGGTGTCCCGAAGGATTTCGCCGAGCACAAATTACATGTCCGAGCTGATGCGAAGCCGGTCAAGCAACCCCTCCGCCGACTATCAGAAGAGAAGCGAAGAATCGTGGGAGAAGAGATAGCCTGGCTCCTTGCAGCCGGCTTCATCATGGAAGTGTTCTTTCCAGAATGGCTTGCCAATCCAGTTCTGGTTTTGAAGAAGAATAACAAGTGGCGCATGTGCATAGACTACACAAGTCTGAACAAGGCCTGCCCAAAGGATCCGTTTGCTTTGCCACGGATTGACCAAGTAATAGACTCTACAGCCGGATGCGAGCTGTTGTGTTTTTTGGATGCATACTCAGGGTATCATCAGATCAAGTTGGACCCAGCTGACCGCCTGAAGACTGCCTTCATCACACCCTTTGGAGCTTTCTGCTACCTGACAATGACATTCGGCTTGAGAAACGCCGGTGCCACTTTTCAGCGTTGCATGCAGAAATGTCTCTTGAAACAACTCGGCAGAAATGCCCACGTCTACGTAGACGACATTGTGGTGAAGACAGAGAAGCGCGGTACCTTGCTGGAAGACCTGAAGGAAACATTTGCCAACTTGCGCCGATTCCAGATCAAGCTCAACCCCGAGAAGTGCGTGTTCGGAGTACCAGCCGGCCAGCTGCTAGGCTTCCTGGTCTCCGAACGCGGCATTGAGTGCAACCCTGTCAAGATCAAGGCCATCGAGAGGATGGAGATACCCACCAAGCTGCGAGATGTGCAGAAGTTCACTGGCTGTTTAGCCTCCCTGAACCGTTTTATCAGCCGACTAGGAGAGAAGGCCCTCCCCCTGTACCGACTCATGAAGAAGTCCACTCACTTTGAGTGGAATGATCAAGCCGACCAAGCCTTCCATGAGTTGAAGAAAATGTTGACCACTCCGCCTGTCCTGGCCGCGCCGACTGAGAAGGAGCCCATGCTCCTCTACATCGCCGCGACAAGCCGAGTCGTCAGCACTGTTGTTGTGGTCCAGCGCCCGGAGGAAGGCCGAGCCCAGCTGGTCCAGAGGCCGGTCTACTATCTCAGCGAAGTACTATCCAGCTCAAAGCAAAACTACCCGCACTACCAGAAGATGTGCTATGGGGTGTACTTCGCTGCCAAGAAATTGAAGCCCTACTTCCAAGAGCACCCCATCACGGTCGTGTGCACTGCCCCGCTCGCCGAGATCATAGGCAGCCGGGATGCATCCGGCCGGGTGGCCAAATGGGCCATTGCCTTGGCGCCCTACACGATCTTCTATCAACCCCGCACCGCCATCAAGTCGCAAGCATTGGCCGATTTCCTCGTCGACTGGGCCGAGACCCAGTACCTACCGCCGGCTCCCGACTCCACCCATTGGCGGATGCACTTTGACGGGTCCAAGATGCGCACCGGCTTGGGAGCCGGCATCGTCCTCACCTCTCCCAAAGGCGACAAGCTCAAGTACATGCTGCAGATCCACTTCGCCGCCTCCAACAACGTGGCCGAGTACGAGGCGCTCGTACATGGGCTCCGGCTAGCCAAAGAGCTCGGCATACGCCGGATCCTGTGCTACGGCGACTCCGACTTAGTGGTCCAGCAATCATCTGGCGATTGGGACGCCAAGGACGCGAACATGGCAAGCTACCGCTTCCTCGTCCAGCAGATGAGCGGACACTTTGAAGGGTGCGAGTTCCTTCACGTGCCAAGGGCTGACAACGACCAAGCAGATGCCCTAGCACGGATCGGCTCCACCCGACAAGCCATACCGACTGGCGTCTCCCTCCAGCGCCTCCTCAAGCTGTCCATCAAGCCGTCTCCAGAGTCGGATTCCATCTTCGTACCGCCTGCGCCAGAAACAGCCGGATCCGGCTCAAGAAATCCCGCAGGCGGCACGGGGACTTCGACGACTGCCCCGGGAACCGACGTAGTCGCACCCGGCCTAGGGACCTCAGAGCCCGGCCCGGGGACTGCAGCAGTCGGCCCGGGGACTGCAACGACGCAAGAAGTGGTGGTCGACACCAACGCAACACCCAACCCACCCACCTGAGTCATGGTGGCCACGATAACAGCAGAAGAAGTCACAGCTCCCTCATGGGCCCAGCCCATCCTCAAGTTCCTAGTCAGCAGAGAGCTGCCGACTGATGAGATCGCAGCAAGACTAGTGCAATGATGAGCCGCAGCATACACAATAATCAACAGGGAGCTGGTGAAGCGCAGCGTTACTGGAGTCTTCCAGCGTTGCGTCGAGCCAGAAAAAGGAGTGGCAATCCTCAAAGACATCCACCAAGGCGAATGCGGCCACCACGCCGCCTCAAGATCCCTCGTGGCCAAGGCTTTCCGCCATGGGTTCTTCTGGCCGACTGCCTTGGAGGATGCTAAAGAAATAGTCAAGACCTGCAGAGGATGTCAAGTCTTCAGTTCCAAACAACACCTGCCGGCTTCTGCCCTCAAGACCATTCCCCTCACCTGGCCTTTCGCCGTCTGGGGACTGGACATGGTGGGCCCTTTCAAGACGGCCCGCGGTGGCATGACACACCTGCTCGTTGCGGTGGACAAGTTCACAAAGTGGATCGAAGCCAAGCCCATCAAGAAGCTGAACGGGCCGACTGCCGTGACATTCATCACCGACATCACTACTCGGTACGGCGTGCCGCACAGCATCATCACCGACAATGGCACGAACTTCGCCAAAGGCGCACTGGCACGTTTCTGCGCGACACAGGGCATCCGACTGGACTTAGCGTCCGTTGCCCACCCGCAGTCAAACGGCCAGGTCGAGCGAGCAAATGGACTTATCCTCTCCGGCATCAAGCCCCGACTGGTTGTACCACTGGAGCGATCGGTCGGCTGCTGGCTCGAAGAGCTGCCGGCTGTCCTCTGGAGTCTGCGCACTACACCCAACAAGTCAACCGGCTTCACTCCATTCTTCCTCGTGTACGGTGCCGAGGCTGTCATCCCAACAGACATCGAGTTCGACTCGCCTCGGATCACCATGTACACGGAGGAGGAAGCCAAAGAAGCAAGAGAAGACGGCGTCGACCTACTGGAAGAAGGCCGGCTGTTAGCCCTCAGCCGGTCCGCCATCTACCAGCAAGGCCTGCGCCACTACTACAACCGCAAGGTCAAGCCAAGATCCTTCCAAGAGGGCGACCTTCTGCTCCGGCTGATCCAGCGAACAGCCGGCCAGCACAAGCTCTCGGCCCCTTGGGAAGGCCCCTTCGTCGTCAGCAAGGCACTCGGCAATGACTCCTACTACTTGATCGACGCGCAAAAGCCAAGAGCACGCAAGAGAGACGACTCCGGCAAGGAGTCGGAGCGACCATGGAACGCAAACCTCCTAAGACGATTTTACAGCTGAAAAGCAGTATGTATCACGTTACCCCTTTTTGTATTAAGTTACAAACCAACAGGCCCCCCGAACAGTACTCGGGGACTGCCTTTTATTTATCTATGGATGACGAGTGTCATATCCATGAATGTCTTATTACATTTTGAATTCTTGTCCGGCACCGGGTCCGACTAGTCGGCCCGGGGACTGGCCGCCTTAAGCTATATTACAAGTTCTTCCCGAAGTCAGCAAAGTAGTGCGCCGGCACCCCAGTCCTCTCTTGTTGAAAGTCGCAGCTCAAAGAACTGACTGTCCGACTAGCAAGAGAGAAGACAGAAAGGACGCCCACACGAAAACGGCTAAGGAACAACTAACCTATATAGCAAAAAGACGGCCTCCATATATGCCTGCCGGCTGTCACAGCAGCCGGCTGGCCGGATTCCTAAAAACTTAGCTTAAGTCCGACCGAGCTAAAAGTACTTCCCCCTCCCAAATCGGCCCGGCACTCCCCGGATACAGATTGCAGAGCAACTGTTTGACTAGGGAGACGGCAACCAAGGGAGGGCGGCAAAGGAACAAAGCAGAAGGACAAAAAGCAAAAGTATAAGGAAAGACCGATTGCATAACTTATATACATAAAAGCCCCTGATAGGCGGCAACAGACTTGAGTTTCAATACACCCAGTGGGTGGAACTGCGCAGACTTAACCAAAAACATTGTTCAAGAGTAACAAGACAGGAAACAAAAGAAAGAAGACAAAGGCGCGAAGGCCGAGTTGGTCGGTGAAGGCAGCTCGCCGGCTGAAGGAGTGGCCGCCTAGCTGGTCCCGGCTTGACCGCCTCCCGCAACAGGAGACGCACTCGCACGCAACGTAGTGCTGGAGGCGCGGTCAGGCTGGCCGGCTGCTCCACCAGCCGGCTCGACGTCTTCACCCTCCTCCTCCTCCTCTTCGCCCTCGTCGCTGGAGTCGATCTCCTCCGCCGAGTCCTCGCCGTGCGCCGGGTCCAGCCCGAACCAATCTTCCGGCTGGGCGACTCCATTGTCGTCCACCTCGGGGGCGAAGACGTTGGTGTCGGTGTAGTCGGCGATCGCCGAAGCTCGCCGAATGATGGCCGGCCGGGCCGGCTCCAGCTCCGCGTCGGCTTGCTGCCGCCAGGTGGCCAGCTGGTCCAGATTCAGGCCTGGGTACCAGGCCTTGATGAACTCCAGCGCCCGCCCGGCGCCGGAGCGAGCCGCTGACGCCTTCCAAGCCTCGAAGCGCCCGACGGCCACCTCCAGCCAGTCGGCGGTCCGGCTGGGAGTGCGCGGGATCGCTTGGCCGGGCCAGAGGGTGGCCAAGACCTGCGACCCGGCACGCTGAAGCCGGCGGAGCAGCCTGTGAGCCGGCTGGATACGAGCCTGGATCGCCAGGAGCTGCTCCTCCAGCGAGCGGCCGGCAGTCGGCGAAATCTCGAAGCCGGCTCGCCTCTTCTCCTGGCGACGAGCTTCGATGGCCTGGTTGGCGGCAGTGGAATAGCCGGGGAAGTACTCTGCGCAGAAAAGAAAAGAACCCCAAGTCAGAAAAACAAGTCAAAATGACAGATGGCAAGAAAGGACGAAGGGGTAGACGACTTACCGTCAACCAGATCCTCAATCTGGCCATAGCCGGAGACCAGAGTCTGCCTGGCGTCGTTCCAGGCGACCGCCTCCGTCTCGAACTCGGCCTGGAGGGCGGCTTCGCGGTCCTGCGCGGCCTTCAGCGCCGCCTTGTGGCTTTCCTCCTGGTCGGCCAGCTTCTTGACCAGGCGATCGCGCTCCTGCACCAAGGCGGCAAGCTCCGCGTCCTTGGCACGAAGAGCAGTCTGGGACTCCCCCAGCTGTGCCCTCAGACTGGCGTTGGCCGCTGCAGAGATAGAAGAACAAGAAGAACGATGAGAAAATATCAAGGAAGATCCGAGCCGACTGCTCAGCAGTCGGCCCGAATCTCGGGGACTACACCCAGTGGGTGCGCTGACGCGCCCCCACATGAGATAGAGATCAAGTCATATACCTCGGCTTTCAGTGAGATCGGCGGTCTTCTGCGTCAGCTCCCGAGCCTGGGAGTTGAAGGCGGCCGCTCGGAGGTTGTGATAATCCTGCAAGATGGATAGAAGATCGACGTGAGAACGAAAGCAACGACGAGAAATCATCAAGGAAGATCCGAGCCGACTGCTCAGCAGTCGGCCCGAATCTCGGGGACTACACCCAGTGGGTGCGCTGACGCGCCCCCACGAGAGAAATCAAGAAGAAAATGAGAATACTAACCCGGATGGCAGCCCGCGTGGCGAGGAACTCGTCGGTGAACTGCCGCAGCGCCGCGGCTTGGCCCTGGAGCCGGGTCCGGACGTCTTGCGCGGCGATGTTCACTACGGCCGACCCTCCGCCTGGCGTCCACCCGGAGGTAGCGCTGGCTGCCTCCGCGTCTTGGGCCGACGAGCTGGAGCCCACGGCCGGCCGTGGCTCCGACGCCGCCTTCTGCGGCTCCGACGCGGCCTTCCCTGCGCGCCGGCTTGGCGGAACCCGGACCGCCACCGCAGCTCCCGCGGCCGGCTCGCCTTCCGCCGACTGTGCGGGCGCAGGCTCGGTCTGACCGCCTTGGGCCGCCCTGGTCGGAGGAGTCGGCCCCGGCGCCTCCCTCACGAAGATGACGTCGTCACCGCTCCCGCCCAGACCCGGCTGGGAACCGCTGGCTCCCCCTGGCGAGGGATCCGCGTCCCCGGGCGCCATGGCGCGCAGGGGGGTGACCATCAAGGCCTCCCCTGCCGCTGCTTCGGCCTCGGCCTCTGCCTGGGCCTTGGCTGCGGCCTCGGCGAGCGCCTGCGCCGCCTCCTCGTCCCGAGCTGCCTGGGCGGCGGCTGCCTTCCGTGCCTCCGCCTCCCGCGCTTCCCGCTCCTCCCGCGCCTCCCGCGCGTTCCTTTCCGTCGCCTCCAGGAGGGCGGCGCGGGGATCCACGCGGCGGACGGTGCTCCCAGAGCCCCCCGGCGACTCGACAACGGAGCCGGCGGCCGCCCGCTCGAGTGACAGTGGAGCTCTGATCAAAGAAAAGAAGACAAAGGTTCAGAAGACCACCCAAGAAAAGAAAGAAGGAGAATACACAGAAAGAAAGAAAGCTTACGCTGACACAGCCTGCGGCTGCTTCACCACTTTGCGGAAGCGAGCCGCCTTCGCGGCCGCTTCTTCCCGCCTGGTGGCCGCCGCCCCACCCCTCGGCTTCTTCGTCCGGCACCGAACATGCCCTGGGTGGCGCGACGTTTCTGGCCTCTACCCCGAGCAGGCTGCGCGCCGGAGGAGCCCGCGCCGCGTCCGGAGGCCGGCTGGCGGGGCGGGACGACTTCGGCTTCGTCCTCGTCCGGCCAATCATCGAAGGTCGCGGAGAGCCCGGCGCCGCCTGCTTCGCCGCCGGCTTGGCCACCAGCCGGCTCGGCGGCTTCCTCCATGTGGACCGCCCCCAGATCGGGGTCCTCCTGGTCGTGCTCGGTCCAGTCGGGGATGAAGCGGCGCTCCACGTCCGCCCCGCTGGCCGGCCGAAGCAGAGGACTCTGTCGAAAGAGCGAACCAACTGAGTCAGAGTCGGCCCGGAGGAACTCGGCCACAAAGAGAAAAAGAGAAGGGGAGTGTACCGTAGGTGGAGGATTGGCGCGGCTGTATGGCTCCTTGCCGAATTGCCAGTCGTCGGGAAGCTGGCAGTTGGCGAGGTAGTTCACCATGTCGGCCGCGTCGGCCCGCGGCATCTCCATGGTGCACATCCGGCTCGGGTCGAGCTGGCCGCTCATCTGACAGATCAGATGAGGCCGGCTCTGGAGCGGAAGGACCCGGCGTGTGACGAACGCGGCCAGGAGGTCGGGCCCCGTCAGGCCCTCCCTCTGGACCATCACCCGCAGGCGGGCGATGGCGGCGTTTCCTCCCTGCGACAGCGTCACCGCCCGGAAGGACCACTGGGGCAGCCTCCCCGCCGGCGGGCCGGCTACGTAAGCCGGCAGGTTGACGTAGTAGCCCCGTGGAGCGATGTTCCGCACGTAGAAGTATGATTTCTGCCACTTCTTCACCGATTGGATCAGCGTGATGACGGGGAAGGGGTTGTCGGCGCCCGATCTCCGCGACGCGATGAAGGCGCCAGTGTGGGCCGGCACGCCCTGGCTGCGCGTACCCAGCTTCGACTGGAAGAACTCCCCCCAGAGCTCCAGGGTGGGGAGGACGCCGAGATAGCCCTCGCACAGGGTGACGAAGGCCGACAGCAGCACCACCGCGTTGGGGGTGAGGTGGTGCGGCTGGAGCTGATAGAAGTCCAGCCAGGTGCGGAAGAAGGCGCTCACTGGCAAGCCGAAGCCGCGCAAGAAGTGTGAGCGGAAGACCACCCGCTCGCCATCCCGCGGCGCCGGCCTGATTTCTTTCTCCGGCGCGAGGCGGACCTCCACTTTGTCCGCACTGGGAAGACGCCGTGTGTCGCGGAGGAAGTCGATGTGGTCGTTGTGGATGATGGAGCCATCCCAATCCCCGCCGCGCTGCTCTACGTGGGGAGGCATGGCGGAAGCTAGCACGGCGGCGGAGGAGCGTGCGGAGGAAGAGCGTGGCGGCGAGGCGCTGTTGCGAGAACGAGCAAGGCGAGAAGACGAAGGAAGTAGGAGGAGCGTGCGAGGGTCTGCCGCCCTCCACCTCCCCCTACTTATAGCCTCACGCGGCCGAAGAGGCCGGACGTGGGGGGGAGACGTGGGATTAACTGCGCCCACTCCCCCACGTCTCGCGTTTACTACGCATAAGTGCGAGCCGAAACTACCGCACGGAACGTGCGGGCGGTTTCGGGATACAAAAGATCCGCGCCTGGGCCGGGGCGCGGACGTGGCGGGCCCCCTCTCTGCGGCAACGTCCCGTCTCGCGCGTGGGCTGGCAGGCTTTCCGGCTACGTGGCGCGCCTTCGGCCCGCGGCCCGGCGCGCATGCCAGCGGATTCCCGCCCTCCGACTCCAGAAGATTTCGGCTCAGGCGACATGCCTGACCAAGGCCGGCTCCCAGTTGCCGGCTTGTCGCGATGGGAAGCTGATCGAGCTTCTCGAACCCTACTCCCCCTCGAAGCCCGATCAGCTTCGGGGACTACTGTCGGAGTAAGTGGCCACGGGTAGCTAAGCCGGCTACCCCTGGCTCTTCAGAAAATTTATCAGGCCTTTGGGCCTTCAAGCACTCCAAGCATTTGGGCCGCCTTCCCGCGCCGACTACCATTAAAGCCGACTCCCGGAAGGCGACCCAGCCTCACCGACTCCAAGAAGCCGGCCAAGAAAGACGCCGACTCCTAGAAGCCGGCCAAGACCACAACCACTCCTACATAACGGCGACCTGATGGGGCATGGCCACAGTGCGGCCCACGACCCCTGAAGCCCGAGGCGGGCGTGGCTACAGGCGGCCGTACGGGAGGGATGTCTCCCGTGCGGCCCGGCACTGTAGCCACGCTAGCTACGACGTCATCCACGACCCCCTCCTGTGCGGCTCAAGGACTGCGGGCCCCTTCAGCCAGAGAGAGGCGTGAAGGCGGCCCGGCTTTCCCTAGTCGGCCGGGAGCATAGCCGGCCTCCGGAAGCCGGCTACTCCCTTCCTCGAAGCAGGAGCCCCATTAAGGAGACAAGACGAGGTGAGGCTACAGTAATAGCCCCCGAGACGGCCCACTGTAGCCATGCTCACCTCGACAAAGCCCTCATCATCAGAGGCGCGGCTACAGTAAGCAGCCGCCGACAAGACCCTAGGCGGTGGGACCGGCCTGTCGACCGAGTAGCCGGCAGCCGGCGGGACCCAGCAGCCGGCGGAGAAGCCGGCGAGCATAGACACTGACGGCTGGGACCAGATCCCAGCCGGATTACCATTGTACCCCCGGGGGGTAGGCTTATATAAACCCCCCGGAGCACCCATGCAAAGGGTTCGCATCTAAGATAGCACACGCACACACACCATAGATAGAGAGAAGCAAGAGCTAGTCTTGTTCTTTTTCTCCCTTGATCCCAACAGCTCTAGGAGCGCTTGTAGCTACTCTTTGTCGAGCTAGTGATCATGCGGAGACCCCGCAAAGCAGGACTAGGGGTGTTATCTCCTCGGAGAGCCCTGAACCTGGGTAAGATTCGCCGGCGTGCATGTCTTCGCCTCATCCCGTTTCCAGGCACCGGCGACGTTCTATGGGCTCCCACAATGATAAGCCATCCTTTGGCATATGTCGCACCAACCACCCGACAGGCAGTATAGATCGGTGGCGGCAATGATGAAGTGTCCATGAAGCACCTTCCACTCATGTTGGAAGGCTCGGCCAGAGCATGGTTAAATCAGTTAGCACCTGGCAGCATATACAGTTGGGAAGAGCTCGCCCGAGTGTTTGTTAGAACCTTTGAAGGTACTTGCAAACGGCCAGCAGGGTTAACAGAATTGCAGTCCTGCGTGCAGAAACTGAATGAGACCTTGAGAGATTACATCCAGAGATGGATCACATTGCACCATACAGTGGAGAATGTGTCAGATCACCAAGAAGTTTGTGCCTTCAAGGAAGGTGTTAAGTATCGAGAGCTGAATCTGAAATTCGGCCGGACAGGAGATATGTCCCTGACTAGGATGATGGAGATTGCCACCAAGTATGCTAACGGTGAAGAAGAAGACCGACTCCGGAGTGGCAAGCATAAAACAGTCGCCCAGGAAACCGGAGGTGGGACTTCCAATCGGAAGCAGAAGCGCAAGGCCGAACCAGCTGCTCCTGGTGAGGCTTTAGTTGTGGCTCAAGGAAAGTTCAAGGGGAAGTCCAAAGGGCCCTGGAACCCCAAGAAGGTGAAGTATCAAGACGGAAATGATGTGTTGGATTTGCCCTGTCACATTCACATCAAGAAGGATGAAGAGGGTAATCTGATTTACCCTAAACACACCACTCGACAGTGTCGGCTCCTGATCCAGCAGTTCCGAGAGAAACAACCCAAGGAGAAGGAAAAGGAGTTGGACAAGGGTCAGGATAAGGAAGAAGATGATGACGGTTTTCCCAACGTCAATTCCACTCTGATGATTTTTGCTGATGTTGAAAGCAAAAGTCGATTGAAAGTTATCAACAGAGAGGTGAACATGGTTGCTCCGGTAACACCAAGTTATTTGAAGTGGTCCCAGACTGCCATCACATTCGACCAGTCTGACCATCCAGCACGTATAGCCACCCCTGGGAGGCAAGCGCTGGTGGTCGACCCAGTTGTTGAAGGCACTCGACTGACTAAAGTGCTGATGGATGGTGGTAGTGGCCTGAATATCCTGTATGCGGAGACCTTGAAGGGAATGGGCATTCTGATGTCCAAGCTTAGTGAAAGCAACATGAGTTTCCATGGCATTATACCTGGTAAGAAGGCTGAATCACTCGGTCAGATCGCCCTTGATGTGGTTTTCAGTGATTCCAAGAATTACCGCAAAGAGAAGTTGGCATTTGAAGTAGTGGATTTCCAGAGTGCTTATCATGCTATTCTGGGCAGGCCTGCTTATGCATGTTTTATGGCTCGACCATGTTATGTGTACCTCAAATTGAAGATGCCTGGTCCCAAAGGAGTGATTACCATCACTGGCAATCGGCAGAAAGCGGAAGAGTGCTTCCAGAAGGGCTCAAAAATCACTGATGCACAAATGGCAGCAGTTGAAATGCAAGAATACCGGAAGAATGCAGATCCGAGTGATTTGCTGCACTCCAACAAGCTTGCCACTGATTCTGCATTTCAGTCGCCGGTGAAACCAAGCCGATTCATATTCATCCGACCGATCCTAGTGCTGCTCCTACTCATATTTCAACTTCACTCGACAGCAAATAGGAAGAAGCGCTCATCCAGTTCCTCCGTGAGAACTGGGACATCTTCGCATGGAAACCTTCTGACATGCCGGGTGTACCCAGGGGACTGGCTGAGCATCTTTGCGAGTCGACCCGGAAGTGAAGCCGGTCAAGGAACATCTTCGACGGTCGGCCGTACAGAAGAGAAAAGCAATTGGCGAGGAAGTGGCTCGGCTCCTGGCGGCTGAGTTCATCCGAGAGATTTACCACTCTGAGTGGCTTGCCAATGTTGTCATGGTCCCCAAGAAAGACGATTCACTTCGCATGTGCATTGACTTCAAGCATATCAATCGGACCTGCCGAAAGATCATTTTCCTCTCCCCCGCATCGACCAAATCGTCGACTCGACTGCGGGGTGTGAGCGATTGTCTTTTCTGGACGCCTATTCCGGGTATCATCAGATCCGACTGTATGGACCCAATGAGATAAAAACGGCTTTCATCACTCCATTCGGATGCTTCTGTTATGTCACCATGTCGTTCAGTCTGAAGAACGCTGGAGCCACATTCATGAGGATGATTCAGAAGTGCCTGCTCACTCAAATCAGTCGAAATGTGGAAGCATACATGGATGACATTGTGGTCAAGTCACGAAAAGGTTCCGACCTACTGGCTGACCTTGCTGAAACTTTTGCCAACCTCAGAAGGTATGATATCAAGCTTAATCCATCAAAGTGCACATTCGGAGTTCCTGGCGGAAAGTTACTCGGTTTCCTCGTTTCCGAACGAGGGATCGACGCTAACCCAGAGAAAGTTGGTGCTATACTCCGGATGAAACGCCCTGTACGTGTGCATGATGTCCAGAAGCTTACTGGTTGTTTGGCCCCCTTGAGTCGATTCATTTCTCGCCTCGGTGAAAAGGTATTGCCTCTTTACCGATTGATGAAGAAATCTGATAATTTCGAGTGGACTCCTGAAGCTGATGCAGCACTTGGAGAGCTCAAAGCCCTGCTCTCCACCCAGCCGGTGCTCGCTGCCCCAATCAGCAAAGAGCCTTTACTGCTTTATATTGCAGCCACTGGACAAGTTGTCAGTACAGTACTCACGGTCGAGCGGGAAGAAGAAGGAAAAGCCTATAAAGTTCAGCGCCCAGTATACTATGTTTCTGAAGTTCTGACTCCATCCAAGCAAAGATATCCACATTATCAGAAGCTTGTTTATGGAATTTACATGACCACGAAGAAGGTTGCACACTATTTCTCTGACACTCCATTACAGTCGTCAGCGACGCACCATTGTCAGAGATTCTGAACAACAGAGATGCAACTGGTCGAGTGGCAAAATGGGCGATTGAACTCCTTCCCTTAGATATCAAGTTTGAGGCAAAGAAAGCTATCAAGTCCCAAGCAATAGCAGATTTCCTCGCCGAGTGGGTTGAGCAACAACTGCCGACTCAGATTCACTCGGAGCATTGGACCATGTTCTTCGACGGATCCAAGATGCTGAATGGTTCCGGTGCTGGGGTGGTATTAGTATCCCCCCGAGGTGATAAACTCAGTTATGTTCTCCAGATTCATTTTGACTCCTCCAACAACGAAGCTGAATATGAAGCACTACTGTATGGGTTGCGTATGGCCATTTCACTTGGCGTCCGTCGCCTCATGGTCTACGGTGACTCGGATTTAGTGGTCAATCAAGTGATGAAGGAGTGGGATGTTAGAAGCCCGGCTATGACTGGCTATTGTAATGCAGTGAGAAAGTTAGAGAAGAAGTTTGAAGGGTTAGAGCTCCATCACATACCCCGACTGAAAAATCAAGCATCTGATGATTTGGCAAAGATAGGTTCCAAGAGGGAGGCCATTCCTAGCAATGTGTGATACGTCTCCAATGTATCTATAATTTTTTATTGTTCCATGCTATATTATATTCTGTTTTGGACATTATTGGGCTTTATTATACACTTTATATTATTTTTGGGACTAACCTATTAACCGGAGGCCCAGCCCAGAATTGCTGTTTTTTTGCCTATTTCAGAGTTTCGCAGAAAAAGAATATCAAACGGAGTCCAAATGGAATGAAACCTTCGGGAACATGATTTTCGGAACGAACATGACCCAGAGGACTTGGAACCTACGTCAAGACATCAACCAGGAGGGCACGAGGTAGGGGGCGCGCCTACCCCCCCCCCCAAGGGCGCGCCCTCCACCCTCGTGGGCCCCACGTTGCTCCACCGACGTACTTCTTCCTCCTATATATACCTACGTACCCCCAAACTACCAGACACGGAGCCAAAAACCTAATTCCACCACCGCAACCTTCTGTACCCGTGAGATCCCATCTTGGGGCCTGTTCCGGAGCTCCGCCGGAGGGGGCATCGATCACGGAGGGCTTCTACATCAACACCATAGCCTCTCCGATGAAGTGTGAGTAGTTTACCTTAGACCTTCGGGTCCATAGTTATTAGCTGGATGGCTTCTTCTCTCTTTTTGGGTCTCAATACAATGTTCTCCCCCTCTCTCGTGGAGATCTATTCGATGTAATCTTCTTTTGCGGTGTGTTTGTTGAGACCGATGAATTGTGGGTTTATGATCAAGTTTATCTATGAACAATATTTGAATCTTCTCTGAATTCTTTTATGTATGATTGGTTATCTTTGCAAGTTTCTTCGAATTATTAGTTTGGTTTGGCCTACTAGATTGATCTTTCTTGCAATGGGAGAAGTGCTTAGCTTTGGGTTCAATCTTGCGGTGTCCTTTCCCAGTGACAGTAGGGGAAGCAAGGCACGTATTGTATTGTTGCCATCGAGGATAACAAGATGGGGTTTATATCATATTGCATGAGTTTATCCCTCTACATCATGTCATCTTGCTTAAAGCGTTACTCTGTTCTTATGAACTTAATACTCTAGATGCATGCTGAATAGCGGTCGATGTGTGGAGTAATAGTAGTAGATGCAGGCAGGAGTCGGTCTACTTGTCTCGGACATGATGCCTATATACATGATCATACCTAGATATTCTCATAACTATGCTCAATTCTGTCAATTGCTCAACAGTAATTTGTTCACCCACCGTAATACTTATGCTCTTGAGAGAAGCCACTAGTGAAACCTATGGCCCCCGGGTCTATTTTCCATCATATTAATCTCGCGACAACAAGCTATTTCTGGCGCCGTTTTTATTTTACTTTCTTTACTTTGCATCTTTATCATAAAAATACCAAAAAATATTATCTTATCATATCTATCAGATCTCACTCTCGTAAGTGACCGTGTAGGGATTGACAACCCCTTATCGCGTTGGTTGCAAGGATTTATTTGTTTGTGTAGGTGCGAGGGACTCGTGCGTGGCCTCCTACTGGATTGATACCTTGGTTCTCAAAAACTGAGGGAAATACTTACGCTGCTTTACTGCATCACCCTTTTCTCTTCAAGGGAAAACCAACGCAGTGCTCAAGAGGTAGCAAGAAGGATTTCTGGCGCCGTTGTCGGGGAGTCTACGCAAAAGTCAACATACCAAGTACCCATCACAAACCCTTATCTCCCGCATTACATTATTTGCCATTTGCCTCTTGTTTTTCTCTCCCCAACTTCACCCTTGCCGTTTTATTCACCCTCTCTTTTCCGTTCGCCTTTTTTTGCTTGCTTCTTGTTTGCTCGTGTGTTGGATTGCTTGCTTGTCACGATGGCTCAAGATAATACTAAGTTGTGTGACTTTACCAATACCAACAACAATGATTTCCTTAGCACTCCGATTGCTCCTCTTACTGATACTGAATCTTGTGAAATCAATGATGCTTTGTTGAATCTTGTCATGAAAGATCAATTCGCCGGCCTTCCTAGTGAAGATGCCACTACCCATCTAAATAGCTTTGTTGATTTGTGTGATATGCAAAAGAAGAAAGATGTGGATAATGATATTGTTAAATTGAAGCTATTTCCTTTTTCGCTTAGAGATCGTGATAAAGCTTGGTTTTCATCTTTGCCTAAAAATAGTTTTGATTCTTGGAATAAGTGCAAAGATGCTTTGATCTCTAAATATTTTCCTCCCGCTAAGATCATCTCTCTTAGAAACGATATTATGAATTTTAAGCAACTTGATCATGAACATGTTGCACAAGCTTGGGAGAGGATGAAATTAATGATACGTAATTGCCCTACGCATGGTTTGAATTTGTGGATGATTATACAAAAAATTTATGCCGGATTGAATTTTGCTTCTAGAAATCTTTTAGACTCGGCCGCGGGAGGCACTTTTATGGAAATCACTTTAGTAGAAGCTACTAAACTCATAGATAATATTATGGTTAATTATTCTCAATGGCACACTGAAAGATCTACTAATAAAAAAGTGCATGTGATAGAAGAAATTAATGTTTTGAGTGGAAATATGGATGAACTTATGAAATTGTTTGTTAATAAAAGTGTTTCTTCTGATCCTAATGATATGCCTTTGTCTACTTTGATTGAGAATAATAATGAATCTATGGATGTGAATTTTGTTGGTAGGAATAATTTTGGTAACAACGCTTATAGAGGAAACTTTAATCCTAGGCCGTACCCTAGTAATTCCTCTAATAATTATGGTAATTCCTACAACAATTCTTATGGAAATTTTAATAAGATGCCTCTGAATTTTAGACTAGTGTTAAAGAATTTATAAATTCGCAAAAGAATTTCAATGCTTTGCTTGAAGAAAAGTTGCCTAAGATTGATGAATTGGCTAGGAACGTTGATAGAATTTCTCTTGATGTTGATTCTTTGAAACTTAGATCTATTCCTCCTAAGCATGATATCAATGAGTCTCTCAAAGCCATGAGAATTTCCATTGATGAGTGCAAAGAAAGAACCACTAAGGTGCGAGCTAAGAAAGATTGCTTTGTGAAAGCGTGTTCTTCTAATTTCTATGAAAATAAAGATGAAGATCTAAAAGTTATTGATGTGTCCCCTATCAAATCTTTGTTTAGAAATATGAATCTTGATAATTATGGGACTGAATATGATCCACCTTTACCTAGAAGGCGTTCCAAAAATTCTGAGTTTTTAGATCTTGATGCAAAAATTGGTAAAAGTGGGATTGAAGAGATCAAAACTCTAGATATTAATGAACCCACTATTTTGGATTTCAAGGAATTTAATTATGATAATTGCTCTTTGATAGATTGTATTTCCTTGTTGCAATCCGTGCTAAATTCTCCACATGCTTACACTCAACACAAAGCTTTTACTAAACATATCGTTGATGCTTTAATGCAATCTTATGAAGAAAAACTTGAGTTGGATGTTTCTATCCCTAGAAAACTTTATGATGAGTGGGAACCTACTATTAAAATTAAAATTAAAGATCATGAATGCTATGCTTTGTGTGATTTGGGTGCTAGTGTTTCCACGATTCCAAAAACTTTATGCGATTTACTAGGTTTCCGTGAATTTGATGATTGTTCTCTAAACTTGCACCTTGCGGATTCCACTATTAAGAAACCTATGGGAATAATTAATGATGTTCTTATTGTTTCAAATAGGAACTATGTGCCCGTAGATTTTATTGTTCTTGACATAGATTGCAATCCTTCGTGTCCTATTATTCTTGGTAGACCTTTCCTTAGAACGATTGGTGCAATTATTGATATGAAGGAAGGGAATATTAGATTCCAATTTCCGTTAAGGAAAGGCATGGAACACTTCCCTAGAAAGAAAATAAAATTACCTTATGAATCTATTATGAGAGCCACTTATGGATTGCCTACCAAAGATGGCAATACCTAGATCTATCCTTGCTATTATGCCTAGCTAGGGGCGTTAAACGATAGCGCTTGTTGGGAGGCAACCCAATTTTATTTTTAGTTTTTTAGTTTTTGCTTCTGTTTAGGAATAAATATTTGATCTAGCCTCTGGTTAGATTTTTTTTTATGTTTTAATTAGTGTTTGTGCCAAGTTTAACCTATAGGATCTTCTTGGATGATAGTTATTTGATCTTGCTGAAAATTACAGAAACTTTCTGTTCACGAAAATAATTGTTAAAAATCACCAGAACGTGATAAAATATTGATTCCGATTTCTTCTGATCAATAAACAAATTTTCTAGGTCATCCTATTTTGGTAGATGTTTTGGAGTTCCAGAAGTTTGTGTTAGTTACAGATTATTACAGACTGTTTTGTTTTTGACAGATTCTGTTTTTCGTGTGTTGTTTGCTTATTTTTATGAATCTATGGCTAGTAAAATACTCCCTCCGTCCCATAATATAAGAGCGTTTTTACAGGGAGTAGTTTATAAACCATAGAGAAGTTGGAATATAGTAGGTTTAACACCAATATAAATGAAGAATGAGTTCATTACAGTACCTTGAAGTGGTCTTTTGTTTTCTTTCGCTAACGGACCTCATGAGATTTTCTGCTGAGTTTTGTGTTGTGAAGTTTTCAAGTTTTGGGTGAAAGATTTGATGGATTATGGAACAAGGAGTGGCAAGAGCCTAAGCTTGGGGATGCCCACGGCACCCCAAGATAATCTAAGGACACCTAAAAGCCAAAGCTTGGGGATGCCCCGGAAGGAATCCCCTCTTTCGTCTACTTCCATCAGTAACTTTACTTGGAGCTATATTTTTATCCACCACATGATATGTGTTTTGCTTGGAGCGTCTTGTATGATTTGAGTCTTTGCTTTTCAGTTTACCACAATCATCTTTGCTGTACACACCTTTTGAGAGAAACCCACATGATTCAGAATTTATTAGAATACTCTATGCGCTTCACTTAAATCTTTTGAGCTATATAGTTTTTGTTCTAGTGCTTCACTTATATCTTTTAGAGCACGGCAGTGGTTTTGTTTTGTAGAAACTATTATTCTCTCATACTTCACTTATATTATTTTGAGAGTCTTGAACAACATGGTAATTTTCTTAAATAATCCTAATATGCTAGGTATTCAAGATTAGTAAAAACTTTCTTATGAGTGTGTTGAATACTAAGAGAAGTTTGATGCTTGATGATTGTTTTGAGACATGGAGGTAGTGATATCAAAGTGGTGCTAGTTGAGCAGTTGTGAATTTGAGAAATACTTGTGTTGAAGTTTGCAAGTCCCGTAGCATGCACGTATGGTAAACGTTATGTAACAAATTTGAAACATGAGGTGTTCTTTGATTGTCGTCCTTATGAGTGGCGGTCGGGGACGAGCGATGGTATTTTCCTACCAATCTATCCCCCTAGGAGCATGCGCGTAGTGCTTGGTTTTTGATGACTTGTAGATTTTTGCAATAAGTATGTGAGTTCTTTATGACTAATGTTGAGTCCATGGATTATACGCACTCTCACCTTTCCATCATTGCTAGCCTCTTCGGTACCGTGCATTGCCCTTTCTCACATTGAGAGTTGGTGCAAACTTCGCCGGTGCATCCAAACCCCGTGATATGATACGCTCTTTCACACATAAACCTCCTTATATCTTCCTCAAAACAGCCACCATACCTACCTACTATGGCATTTCCATAGCCATTCCGAGATATATTGCCATGCAACTTTCCACTGTTCCGTTTATCATGACACGTTCATCATTGTCATATTGGTTTGCATGATCATGTAGTTGACATAGTATTTGTGGCAAAGCCACCATTCATAATTCTTTCATACATGTCACTCTTGGTTCATTGCATATCCTAGTACACCGTCGGAGGCATTCATATAGAGTCATACTTTGTTCTAGTATCGAGTTGTAATCATTGGGTTGTAAATAAATAGAAGTGTGATGATCATCATTTTCTAGACCATTGTCCCAAGTGAGGAAAAAAAGTAGAAAGGCCATAAAAAAGAGAAGGCCCAAAAAATGAGAGAAAAAGAGAGAAGGGACAATGTTACTATCCTTTTTACCACACTTGTGCTTCAAAGTAGCACCATAATCTTCATGATAGAGAGTCTTTTGTTTTGTCACTTTCATATATTAGTGGGAACTTTTCATTATAGAACTTGGCTTGTATATTCCAACAATGGGCTTCCTCAAATGCCCTAGGTCTTCATGAGCAAGCAAGTTGGATGCACACCCACTTAAGTTTCTTTTGTTGAGCTTTCATATATTTATAGCTCTAGTGCATCCGTTGCATGGCAATCCCTACTCCTTGCATTAACATCAATCGATGGGCATCTCCATAGCTCATTGATTAGCCTCGTTGATGTGAGACTTTCTCCCTTTTGTCTTCTCCACATAACCCCCATCATTATATTCTATTCCACCCATAGTGCTATATCCATGGCTCATGCTCATGTATTGCGTGAAGGTTGAAAAGGTTTGAGATTACTAAAGTATGAAACAATTGCTTGGCTTGTCATCGGGGTTGTGCATGATGAGAGCATTCTTGTGTGACGAAAATGGAGCATGACTAAACTATATGATTTTGTAGGGATGAACTTTCTTTGGCTATGTTATTTTGAGAGGACATAATTTCTTAGTTAGTATGCTTGAAGTATTATTATTTTTATGTCAATATTGAACTTTTATCTTGAATCTTTCGGATCTGAATATTCATACCACAATTAAGAAGAATTACATTGAAATTATGCCAAGTAGCATGCCACATCAAAAATTCTGTTTTTATCATTTACCTACTCGAGGACGAGCAGGAATTAAGCTTGGGGATGCTTGATACATCTCCAACGTATCTATAATTTTTGATTGTTCCATGCTATATTATATTTTGTTTTGGACATTATTGGGCTTTATTATACACTTATATATTATTTTTGGGACTAACCTATTAACCGGAGGCCCAGCCCAGAATTGCTGTTTTTTGCCTATTTCAGAGTTTCGCAGAAAAAGAATATCAAACGGAGTCCAAACGGAATGAAACCTTCGGGAACGTGATTTTCGGAACGAACGTGATCCAGAGGACTTGGACCCTATGTCAAGACATCAACCAGGAGGGCACGAGGTAGGGGGCGCGCCTACCCCCCAGGACGCGCCCTCCACCCTCGTGGGCCCCATGTTGCTCCACCGACGTACTTCTTCCTCCTATATATACCTACGTACCCCCAAACTACCAGACACGGAGCCAAAAACCTAATTCCACCGCCGCAACCTTCTGTACCCGTGAGATCCCATCTTGGGGCCTGTTCCGGAGCTCCGCCGGAGGGGGCATCGATGACGGAGGGCTTCTACATCAACACCATAGCCTCTCCGATGAAGTGTGAGTAGTTTACCTCAGACCTTCGGGCCCATAGTTATTAGCTAGATGGCTTCTTCTCTCCTTTTGGATCTCAATACAATGTTCTCCCCCTCTCTCGTGGAGATCTATTCAATGTAATCTTCTTTTGCGGTGTGTTTGTTGAGACCGATGAATTGTGGGTTTATGCTCAAGTTTATCTATGAACAATATTTGAATCTTCTCTGAATTTTTTTATGTATGATTGGTTATCTTTGCAAGTCTCTTCGAATTATCAGTTTGGTTTGGCCTACTAGATTGATCTTTCTTGCAATGGGAGAAGTGCTTAGCTTTGGGTTCAATCTTGCGGTGTCCTTTCCCAGTGACAGTAGGGGCAGCAAGGCACGTATTGTATTGTTGCCATCGAGGATAACAAGATGGGGTTTATATCATATTGCATGAGTTTATCCCTCTACATCATGTCATCTTGCTTAAAGCATTACTCTGTTCTTATGAACTTAATACTCTAGATGCATGCTGGATAGCGGTCGATGTGTGGAGTAATAGTAGTAGATGCAGGCAGGAGTCGGTCTACTTGTCTCGGACGTGATGCCTATATACATGATCATACCTAGATATTCTCATAACTATGCTCAATTCTGTCAATTGCTCAACAGTAATTTGTTCACCCACTGTAATACTTATGCTCTTGAGAGAAGCCACTAGTGAAACCTATGGCCCCCGGGTCTATTTTCCATCATATTAATCTCCCGACAACAAGCTATTTCTGGCGCCGTTTTTATTTTACTTTCTTTACTTTGCATCTTTATCTTAAAAATACCAAAAAATATTATCTTATCATATCTATCTGATCTCACTCTCGTAAGTGACCGTGTAGGGATTGACAACCCCTTATCGCGTTGGTCGCGAGGATTTATTTGTTTGTGTAGGTGCGAGGGACTCGTGCGTGGCCTCCTACTGGATTGATACCTTAGTTCTCAAAAACTGAGGGAAATACTTACGCTACTTTACTGCATCACCCTTTCCTCTTCAAGGGAAAACCAACGCAGTGCTCAAGAGGTAGCAATGTGTTCTTGGAGCATATTCACACACCTTCAGTTCAGGAAGATCCTTTCACCGAAGAACCCCCACAACCAAAGAGTGCCACTGATCCGACTGAGGTCAAGGTCCCAGTTGTGGTCGACTTGATCATGGAGGCTTTGGTCATCACTCCCGACTGGACAGTGCCGTACGTCGTGTACATTCTTAGGAGAGAGCTCCCGGAGGATGAGGATGAGGCTCGTCAGATCGTCCGTCGATCCAAAGCCTTTACCATGATAAAAGGACAGCTGTTCAGAGAAAGTGTAATTGGAGTCAGCCAGAAATGCATAACACCAGAAGAAGGTCGAGTGATCCTCAATAACATCCACTCGGGGACCTGTGGTCACCATGCGTCCTCTCGGACCATTGTCGCCAAAGCATACCGAGCGGGATTCTATTGGCCGCGAGCAAATGAGATGGCAAAAGAAATAGTCGACAAATGTGAGTGTTGCCAGTTTTACTCCAACATGACTCACAAGCCCGCATCAGCCCTGAAGACCATTCCACTCGTCTGGCCCTTTGCTGTTTGGGGATTGGATATGGTAGGACCTTTGAGAACTGGTAGGAGCGGCTTCACTCATGTGCTCGTGGCAGGCGACAAGTTCACCAAATGGATTGAAGCCAAGCCTATCAAAAATCTTGAAGCCAGCACTGCTGTCAACTTCATCAGAGAATTAACATTCAGATATGGTGTTCCGCACAGCATCATCACTGACAATGGGTCAAACTTCAATTCTGATGAGTTCAGAGCCTTCTGCGCTTCCCAAGGTACTCGAGTCGACTATGCTTCAGTCGCCCACCCCCAGTCGAATGGACAAGCTGAATGAGCAAACGGATTGATTCTCAAAGGACTGAAACCCCGACTGATGCGTGACCTCAAACACACAGCAGGTGCCTGGGTCGACGAACTTCCGTCAGTACATTGGGGATTGAGGACAACTCCCAATCGGTCGACTAGCCGAACTCCATTCTTCTTGGTCTATGGAGCTGAGGTTGTACTTCCGAGTGACCTGCTCCACAATGCACCTCGAGTTGAGCTTTTCTCAGAAGATGAAGCAGAACAGGCACGGCAAGACGCAGTTGATCTCCTGGAAGAGGAAAGAGAGATGGCCTTGATCCGGTCGACCATCTATCAGCAAGACCTGCGTCGATTCCACGCTAGAAACGTGAGAGGTCGAGCATTTCAAGAGGGATACTTGGTTCTTCGAGTGGATCAGCAGAAACCACACAAGCTTGCTCCTGCTTGGGAAGGTCCCTTCATCGTCACCAGAGTGCTCCACAACGGAGCATACCACCTTTATAACGTCGAGCACAAGAAAGACGAGCCACGCGCTTGGAATGCAGAGCTGCTCCGCCCCTTTTACACTTAAGCTTTCAGACTGTTGAGATGTAATAAGAAATACCTTCTAGTTTGATTATCAAAGACACAGTTTTACAGTCTCCTAAATGACTGTTGTTTCCTTTTTTATATGTTTCAAATCCCCCAGTGGGTGCCTTAGATGCGAATCCGTTTCGCCTAAGTTTGAAAAAAAATCCTACCAAGTGGTGAGCAACCCTCCCACTCGGGGGCTTAGCTGCAGTCCAGTACTCGCCTAAGTTTAAAAAATCCTATCGAGTGGTGAGCAACCCTCCCACTCGGGGGCTTAGCTGCAGTCCAGT
>NC_057802.1:174235246-174235865 GCF_018294505.1 Triticum aestivum | reverse complement strand
TACCAAGTGGTGAGCAACCCTCCCACTCGGGGGCTTAGCTGAAGTCGAGTACTCGCCTAAGTTTGAAAAATCCTACCGAGTGGTGAGCAACCCTCCCACTCGGGGGCTTGCTGCAGTCCAGTACTCGCCTAAGTTTGAAAAATCCTACCGAGTGGTGAGCAACCCTCCCACTCGGGGGCTTAGCTGCAGTCCAGTACTCGCCTAAGTTTGTAAAATCCTATCGAGTGGTGAGCGACCCTCCCACTCGGGGGCTTAGCTGCAGTCTAGTACTCGCCTAAGTTCGAAGTCCATCCCCATTCGCAAGGACAAAGAGGTGCAGCTCGACTGCAACCTTCTCCTTCGGAGCTGCGCCACAAGTACAATGTGCGCTCCATCCCTATCCGCAAGGACGACGAGGTGCAGGTCGACTGCAACCTTCTCATTCGGAGCTGCGCCACAAGGAGAATGTGCGCTACATCCCTATCCGCAAGGACGACGAGGTGCAGGTCGACTGCAACCTTCTCCTTCGGAGTTGCGCCACAACTACAATGTGCACTCCATCCCTATCCGCAAGGACGACGAGGTACAGGTCGACTGTAACCTTCTCCTTCGGAGCTTCGCCACAAGTACAACGTGTGCT
>NC_057802.1:174217859-174235072 GCF_018294505.1 Triticum aestivum | reverse complement strand
ATCCGCAAGGACGACGAGGTGCAAGTCGATTGCAACCTTCTCCTCGGAGCCACACCACAAATACAACGTGCGCTCCATCCCTATCCGCAAGGACGACGAGGTGCAGGTCGACTGCAACTTTCCCTTCAGAGCTGCACCACAAGTACAACGTGCGCTCCATCCCTATCCGTAAGGACGACGAGGTGCAGGTCGACTGGAACCTCCTCCTCATGGCTGCATCTCAAGTACAAAGATTATTCCGAGTGAAGAACAAGCTCTGCTCGAAGGCAAACACAAGCATATCCAGAGATAAACCAAGTTCAGATAAATCCTAAGGTTCAGGACCACAAATTAAAGTACTCGGGCATTCAGCCCGAAGGAGTTTAACGATTACAGAATCACTCGGCACTCCGAGGCAAATTTAAGGTGGGGCGTAAAGTTTGTTCACTCCGCAGGAGGAGGGCTAGCAGGCTCGACGAACTCATCCAGGTCGATTCCGTCAGCGATCCGAGTGGCAGCAGCGATAAAGGTTTCCATGAAAGACTGGAAGTCGTGCTTCTTGGTATTGGCAACGCTGATCGCCGCCAGCTTCTCCTCTCGCGCTTCCTTGGAGTGGACACAAACCAAGGACAGAGCCACATCGGCACCACACCGAGCTGAAGACTTCTTCCATTCTTGCGCTCGACCAGGGATCTCTCTAAGTCGAGTCATCAGGGACTCGAGGTCATTCTGGAGCGTTGCCCTTGGCTAGAGTGCTGTGTCGATCCGTGACATCGCGACTTTCAGTCGAGCAAGATAGTTGACAACGCCAGCAACGCGGGATTCCAATCGGAGTATGTTCATGGTAGCTTCGTCCTTCACTGGAGAGAGGATGGGTCCAGGCTTGTCTCAACTCGCCCAGTCTCCTCCTCGAAGTTCTGACAAAATTCTGCACGCACAATTCAAAAAAGAGTCAGTAGTGGTATGACGAGTCGACGGTGACAAGTCAGTCGAGTAAAAGGAAGCACCTTCAAGCATGGTGAACAACTTCTTGGCAAGACCTCCCAGAAAGTCCTCCAGTTCGTTTCGCTTGCGAGCAATGCCTTCCATCTTTTCAGTCAGTTTATTCTTGTCCTTCTTCAGACGGGTTGCCTCCTTGTTAGCCTCATCAAGAGAAGTTTTCAGCTTAGCATTCTCTTCCTCCAGCTTGCCGACTGAAGCCAGCTTCTGTTCAGCAAGGGCAGTTTTCTCTTTAGCTGTCTTCTATGCGGCTGCGAGTTCTTGATCTTTCTTAGCCAGAGCTTGGTTCAGAGTTTCTAACATCCAGATTCAGAAAGGGAGAATAACATCAAGATTCAGAAAGGGCAAACAACATCCAGATTAAGAAGAAAATCAGTCGACACTTTCTACTTACCAGTGGCCTCATCCTTGGCCTTCTGCAAATTTATCTTGGCTAGCTCCAGATCAAGGTTGAGCTGAATCTGCTTCTTCTCTAGTTCGGCGAAGCGCCCCAAGTTCACAAGATTTCTGTAATCAAAGGACGGTCAATCGACGGATGGAGGAGTTGGTTACTCAGAACAATAATCTGATAAATTCAGCAAACTCTAAGACTACTGCCGAATCAAACATCCAACAGTAGTCTCGGGGACTACACCCAGTGGGTGCACTTAGCGTGCCCCCACTGGTCCAGTTTACACTCGACACAGTCTGTCCAGCCCGAGTGCCAAAAAAAGAGAGTTCTCAGACCATAGTCGATTGCCCGCAGTCGACCACGGTCTCGGGGACTACACCCAGTGGGTGCACTTAGCGTGCCCCCCACTTGTTCAAGTTCCACTCGACATGGTCCGACCAGACCGAGTGAGGAAATTCCGATTCTAAGACTACAATCGACTGCCTGCAGTCAACTACAGTCTCGGGGACTACACCCAGTGGGTGCATTCAGCGTGTCCCCATTGGTTCAAGGATCCAATCGACACGACCTAGTCGACTCAAGATACAAATTTGTTCAGTGGCAAATCAAAACACCCAGTGGGTGTACAAATGCGAAACACAGACAGATGCAAAGATTCCTCAAGGAAATATTTCCAGGTAGCATATCCTAATAGAACAAGCAACAAGCCGAAAGAGCCAGTCGGCAATCTGCTAACCTAGACATTGCTCTAAAGAGCAGAGCTGGCGTCATAAGCGGCTTGGTTGGCTTCCCGGATCATCTTCATCTGCTCCATCATGATGCCCGCCTGGCGTATAGCCTCTTTGGCAGCACCCATCTGGTCCTCTGGGACGTGATGTGCAGCAAAAAGTGAAGGTGGATCGGCTGAAGTCTGCGCGGCTGACGCGGAAGGCTGAGCACTCGACAGTGGGATAGCGAAGGTGACAGAGGTCCGATTGGCATTGCCAGCCTCCTGGATTACCGTTCCGCCACCGGCGTCGACTGAGGCATCTTGCCAGTGGACGCTTTCTTGCTTCTTCTTCCCAAGGGCCTCGTGGCTCGTCCTCTTCGTCGTCTGGGAGATCAATGATGTTGGGAGGAACTGCAATAAGATCAGTGGCCAAAAATTCATCCTCGTTGGTTATACCACAGTTCAATCGACAAAACAAAGACAAGATCACGAAGGTTATACCTGGGTTGGAGGTGACCGCCTCTTCCATGTCCTCATCCTTGTTTTTGTAAGCAGAAGTCCTAGAGGTAGCGGTACTGCTAGTTTCAAGATTCATTCGGTCAAACCAAGGAAATAGTAGACAACATAGAACCTCGAGTAAAAGTGAAGGCAGAACACTCACGCAGAGGCAATAGGGATGTCGATTTTGATTCTGGGCAGCGCCTTCCGAGTCTTCTGCACTACAACCTTGGACTACTTCGGGGCCTTTTCAGTCGGCGCCGGAGAAGACGTCCGAGGACGCTTTGACGACTGCCCGGTCTGAACGGTCGCCTTGTCGCGGGCGCTTGCCGGATCGTGGGTGAGCTTGGATCGCCTTTCCCTGCGGGGAGGTGAGTTGACCTCTTCTTCATCACTCGGGTCGTCGCTTTCCTCGTCCTCTTCACCATCAGAATGCCACTCGCCGCTCTCGCCTCCACTTGCCTCCCCCTCCGGGTCCTGCTCCTGCTCTCCGTTGGGCATCGAGTACATATCAGTAAGGGCCTAGAAGACAACAAGCAAGACAAAGTCAGTCGGTTGACTATAAGAAGTTGCATGATAAATCAAGATAACACTCGGTAATTCAGAGTTGGACCTTGTCTGCTTCATATGATTGGTCGAGTGGAGGGATTCTCCTGGCCCACCTGGGATTATATTTGTTGCCAGTGATACCCCTCAACCACTTCTCCATCGTATCCTCGTCGACTTCTTCTAGATGAACCCGAGTGGAATCTTCAATGCCCGAGTACATCCACATCGGATGGTCACGGGCCTGAAGCGGCTGAATGCGTCGTCTGAGAAAGACTTCCAACAGATCCATACCGGTCACGCCCTCATGGATGAGGTGGACTACTCGCTCAACCAGCACCTTCACCTCCGCTTTCTCCCCCGGGGTCACTTTCAAGGCGGAGGGCTTCTCTACGCGAGCCATAGAAAAGGGGGGAAGTCCAGTCGACTGTCCTGGAGTCGGCTGGTCTTTGTAGTAAAACCAGGTCGACTGCCATCCTCAGACTGACTCGGGAAGGATTATGGCTGGGAAAGAGCTCTTACCCCTCATTTGAATCCCAAGACCCCCACACATCTGGATCACTTTTGTCTTCTCATCACTCAGATTAGCCTTTTCGACCGACTGGGAGCGACACGTGAAAATGTGCTTGAAGAGGCCCAGTGTGGTCGACAACCCAAGAAATTCTCGCACAGAGACACGAAAGCGGAAAGATACACGATGGTGTTGGGGGAGAAGTGATGAAGTTGTGCTCCGAAGAAGTTCAAGAAAGCTCGAAAAAAAGGATGAGGAGGCAAAGAAAACCCGCAGTCGACGTGAGTGGCGAGGAGGACGCACTCACCCTCCTGCGGTCGAGGCTCAGTCTCACCCTCCGGGAGCCGCGCGGATCCGTGGGGAATCAATCCCTCCTTGGCCAAATCGTCGATGTCGTCCTGGCGGATCGTCGACCGGATCCAATCTCCCTGGTTCCAGCCACGCGGCAGACCGGACCTCGATGAGGATCCGCCCCGGCTGGACTTCTTCCCCTTCGCCTTCGTCGTCGCCTTCTTCGTGCGCTCCAAAGCCACCGTCTTCTCCTTCCCCATCGCAGCGGGCAGAGCTCAAATGGAGCAGCGACGCTGGGGCAGGAGCGGATGCGGTGGAGAAAACAGAGAGGAAAGAAGAAGAATGGGGATGCACTGTTCAAAAAACCCAGTCCGACGCCTTATATGAGGTTGCTTCCGAGTGACTGACCTGTAGGCCCAGGCGATCTTATCAAATCCCGCAACAGTCGTGCACGTGATACGTGGCGAAAAAGGTGGCGCGGAAATTGAGGCGGCCCTGCCTTATCCAGCCCGATTACTGCGGCCTCCTCCGCCCCGCGCGCTTCCCAAAATTCAAATCCCGCGAGATCCGCGGGCGGCGGAGCAACCTGTCAGACGGAAGATTTTCTCCATATCAACACTCGAAGCTTTTCAGTAAAAGTTCACTCGACAAAACAGAGAATGGACCAAGGCGACTGAAAAAGAAGTTGGTGTCACCACGTTGGTTCATCGATCCAAACAAGACACATCCGAAGCGCGAAAATTGAGTCGGAAGTATTTTCAACTCCTTCTACACTCAAACCCTGATCCATTCGGGGGCTAATGATGAAGCTATGTACCTAGGGTAAGGTCATAGGCCTGACCTAGATACCCTCCCCAAGGACATCACCCTAAAGTCAGAAGCATTCGAAGGATACCACCATCCACTCGACCAGAAACATTCCACTCGGAAGAATCAATGTCATTCGACCGTAACAGAAACCACTCGACATACCGAAGGTCTAAAGTCATTCTGCGCAGCAGCGGTCGGGCGTTTACTCTTAGACTTAATAGTCATTTATAGCACTTTATTGCGGACGTTACCTGTAATGCTCCTTCTTTATGTACATTGAACTCTTGGTAACGGAGGATGGCTGAGGTCCTGGCGCACTCTATATAAGCCACCCTCCTCCTCTGGCACAAGGGTTCGCACCCCCTGTAACACACACACGCATAATCCAGTCGATCGCCTCCGGGCTCCGAGACGTAGGGCTATTACTTCCTCCGTGAAGGGCCTGAACTCGTAAAACTCGTGTGTACAACTTTGCCATAGCTAGGATCTTGCCTCCTCATACCTACCCCCCATTCTACTGTCAGTCTTAGATCCACGACATTTGGCGCCCACCGTGGGGCAGGTGTCTTAGCGACTTGTTGGTGAAGTTGCGATTTTTCCGATTCCCATCATCATGGATTCCGGCGGCGGATTAGCTCAGGGCCACGAGATCCGTCTCTGCGCGCTCGTCTTCGTCACCGACGACTCCGCCTGGCTTCAAGAGGCTCCACTCGACATCGAGGCGCTCCCCGTCCGCGGGGCGACACATTTTCGCGCGTGCGTCCGCGGCGTCCTTCTCCGGCAGCCGTCGAACCAGTAGCGGTCGGCTCCTGTGGCGTCCTCACTCCCAGCTGGCCGCCGGCGCAAGCGTTCCGGTCGGTCGCGGCTCCAGCGGTGGGTGAGACACG
This sequence comes from Triticum aestivum, assembly GCF_018294505.1. Classification (NCBI taxonomy): domain Eukaryota; kingdom Viridiplantae; phylum Streptophyta; class Magnoliopsida; order Poales; family Poaceae; genus Triticum; species Triticum aestivum. Next base: position 174,229,451 of record NC_057802.1, on the reverse strand, counting down.
CGGTGGCCCATCAGTCGGCCACCCCACAAGTCGCGGCGATCGAGCCCGACGAAACTCTCTACGGCCTGTTCAACCTGTCGACTGGCTCCGTCAAGACTGCATCCGAGTATGACAGCAGCAATCCTGCGGCAGAAGTTCTGATGGTCAACGGACCACGCAGTCCTCCTGGCTTCCCCCGCGACGACGGTGGCGATGGCGGTGGCGATCCGTCGCGCGTTCACGAGGAGTACCGCCCCGAGCCCCTCTCTTCGCAACAGAGGGAAGAGCTTCGCCGCCGCAATATAGATGCACTTCACACTCCTATCATTGGAGAAACCCCCGAGGCCCGGGCCTTGGAGGAGGCGCGCCTGGCCAACTTGGCTGAGCGCACTCGACTGGAGAATCTCCAGCACGCACTCGACGAGCATGCTCAGCAGCGGATTCCTGAATCCAGACGACAACTTTTTCCGCCTCCAACTCAGGTATACCGAACACCATTCAGAATCTCACAGCTGCAGCCCGAATAGCAGAGTCGATTCAGCCTTCCCAGTCGGAAGCTGGCAGAGGTTTGATGCAGATCCGGGCTTTACTCCGGGCTGCGGGAGAGCAGAACACAACAGTATCTCAGTCGTGGAATAGGATCGTGGCGGGTAAGGCTTTTATTATGCAAAGCAAGTATGTGAAGAAGAGGTATCTCTTACTGACCCGGATTTGGAGTTCTCCAGGGGCGTTTGCGGATCTGCCGCACAACGTTTCTCACGCTGCTGAATTCTTCCGAGCCGAAGAGGGGAGCTCAATGGAGAAGCAATTCTGGTCGCAATACCTTGCGCCAGAACATCCAATGCCCTTGAGCGACCAGCTAAAACAGCTGGTCGAACTGCATAGGGTGGCCGAACTGGCCATGAAGGACTTAATAATCCGTCTGTGGCTAGCCAAAGCTATACCCAGCAGCTACTTCGGTCTCGTGAAGCGGCTAGCCGACGCCTGCCCTCGGCTTGACGCCATCAAGCGATCAGTTTGTATCGAAGGTGCGCGGATGGCCTTCGCCCGTGTCAAGATGCAGTGGGCGAAGATGAATGCTGCCACGGTCACGACCGAAGGACCGCCCGCGGGCAAGGAGCACCGCACGCCCGAGCGATATTTTAGCGAAGTCCTGGAGGGATCCCACCTTGTGGCGGAGCAATGTTCAAAAGATGTAATCTTTGAATGAATACAGTTACATTGTCTCGCCCTGCATTATAAAAACAAGTTCGGCTATGTAATATAATGTTTGTTTAATATTTTACCTCCTGTGCGGCCGTGTTTATGAAATTTTGAGAGTTGGCCAGTCGTCGGCTTCAGCCCCACGTAGGTAGTATGGGGGTGTTCGGGATGGAATCTAAACACTCTTGATCCAATTTGTTTGGTCCTTGAAGGAGGTGTTTACCGCAACGAACAAGGCAATCAGACTATGTGGCTTTATCACCCTCACTTAGCCATAGGAGTTCTACAATGAAAATTTAGGCGCAGCCCCTAGTATCCGAACTAGGGTACTGTAAACACTTGATCGGGTAAAAGCCGATTCATCGCATAATGCGGAAAAAATCGCTAAAGGTTTGAAACCTCCGAAGAGCTGACCGGCTCTCGCCGCATCATGACAGTCAGTTTTCGGCTTTCTCTACTGAGGTGCTCATCCGGATAAACCAGGACACAATCGCAGTAGTTTTCCCTTTACTACCCTAGCCGATATAGTGGAACGTAAGGTAGTAAGCACAGGAGCTGGGCAACCTAACTATTGACCAAAGACATGATTCAGAGCCAATGCATATAATGCTAAATTCGGGGTGCCGAACTGTATTGTGAAAAGTGTTCGAACTTTTGTTGCCGTATTATGGGTCGCAATGAAGCCCCTGGCAGATTAAAGCGTACTAAAGTGTACGGTCGCAACTTTGAGAAGATTATCAAAGAAAAAGGAAAAAAGGGGTAGTAAGCTGGTGCCGCAAACTGTTTCCATTATAGTTTGATTAATACGTCAAAGCGTATTTGTACAAGTGATGTAATAAGCAACCGGGCTATTTAACATGCCACAACCAAGAGAGAGCTGTGTGCGGGTCCTGAAAGCAGGTAGAGTGATCGTTAAAGAGACCATCTAAGAATTCCTTTGTACGCCAGTGCTTCTTGCCATCTTGGTGTATCCGTCCTACCGAGAGGACCGATGGTCAAGTCGTCAGAAGAAACCTGCGAAAAAAGACCTAAAAGGGATAAAAAGAAAAATTGAAAGTATGTGTGTCAAGGAGCGCTCGAGCCATATTATGGATCACAAGCTAGTTATGCCTCCGTCTACGCCCATGGTATTTTGAGTGCATAGTTATGTACGCGCGGTACGAATGCCGCTACTTGGCTGGGACTGGGACGGAGACCAAATTGCTAGTAGAGCTCTTGACGAGCTGGGCTGTCCTCCTGCCGAGTAGTCCGGACTCGTTTGACAGTGTCCGGGAGCTCGGCCGACGAACTAAGGTTCTTCTTGAGAAGGCCGCTCTATACTTCTACTGCTAATGCAGCGGAGTGCTCGTCGGTACGGAGGGAGCGTTCCGTGTTTCCATTGACTGTTATGACGCCGCGTGGTCCAGGCATCTTGAGCTTGAGATAAGCGTAGTGTGGTGCTACCTCTTGAGCACTGCGTTGGTTTTCCCTTGAAGAGGAAAGGGTGATGCAGCAAAGTAGCTTAAGTGTTTCCCTAAGTTTTTGAGAACAAAGGTATCAATCTAGTAGGAGACTGCACGCAAGTCGCCTCGTACCTACACAAACAAATAAGAACCTTGCAACCAACGCGATAAAGGGGTTGTCAATCCCTTCGCGGCCACTTGCAAAAGTGAGATCTGATAGAGATAATAAGATAAATATTTTTGGTATTTTTATGATATAGATTGAAAGTAAAGATTGCAAAGTAAAATAGATTGGAAACTTATATGATGGAAAATAGACCCGGGGGCCATAGGTTTCACTAGTGGCTTCTCTCAAGATAGCATAAGTATTACGGGTGGGTGAACAAATTACTGTCGAGCAATTGATAGAAAAGTGCATAGTTATGAGAATATCTAGGCATGATCATGTATATAGGCATCACGTCCGCAACAAGTAGACCGAAACGATTCTGCATCTACTACTATTACTCCACACATCGACCGCTATCTAGCATGCATCTAGAGTATTAAGTTCATAAGAACAGAGTAACGCATTAGGCAAGATGACATGATGTAGAGGGATAAGCTCAAGCAATATGATATAAACCCCATCTTTTTATCCTCGATGGCAACAATACAATGCGTGCCTTGCTGCCCCTACTGTCACTGGGAAAGGACACCGCAAGATTGAACCCAAAGCTAAGCACTTATCCCATTGCAAGAAAGATCAATCTAGTAGGCCAAACCAAACTGATAATTCGAAGAGACTTGCAAAGATAACAAATCATACATAATAGAATTCAGAGGAGATTCAAATATTGTTCATAGATAATCTTGATCATAAACCCACAATTCATCGGATCTCGACAAACACACCGCAAAAAGAATTACATCGAATAGATCTCCAAGAAGATCGAGGAGAACTTTGTATTGAGATCCAAAGAGAGAGAAGAAGCCATCTAGCTAATAACTATGGACCCGAAGGTCTGTGGTAAACTACTCACACATCATCGGAGAGGCTATGGTGTTGATCTAGAAGCCCTCCATGATCGATTCCCCCTCCGGCGGAGCGCCGGAAAAGGCCCCAAGATGGGACCTCACGGGTACAGAAGGTTGCTGCAGTGGAAATAGGGTTTCGTGGTGCTCCTGGATGTTTTCGGGGTATATGGATATATATAGGAGGAAGAAGTAGGTCGGTGGAGCTGCGAGGGGCCCATGAGGGTGGGGGCGCCCAGGGGGCAGGCGCGCCTCCCTGCCTCGTGGCCTCCTCGCTTCTTTCTTCACATCCACTCCAAGTCCCCTGGATCACGTTTGTTCCAAAAATAACTCTCCCGAAGGTTTCATTCCGTTTGGATTCCGTTTAATATTCCTTTTCTGCGAAACACTGAAATAGGCAAAAAAACAACAATTTGCACTGGGCCTTTGGTTAGTAGGTTAGTCCCAAAAATAATATAAAAGTGTATAATAAAGCCCATTAAACATCCAAAACAGATAATATAATAGCATGGAACAATAAAAAATTATAGATACGTTGGAGACATATCATGTGGCACCGTGTTGAAGCGCGCAAATGCGGTTCGTCCAAGCAGTGCGTGATAGCCGCTGCAAGAGGGGACGATATCGAAGATCAACTCTTCGCTTCAGAAGTTGTCCGGAGATCCAAAGACAACCACTAGTGTGATTGAGCCCATATAGCGGGCGTCTACACCTGGTATGACTCCTTTAAAGGTAGTCTTTGTGGGCTTAATTCTTGATGGATTAATGCCCATTTTGCGCGTTGTATCCTGATAGAGCAGGTTCAGGCTGCTACCACCGTCCATGAGGACTCGCGTGAGGTGAAATCCATCAATGATTGGGTCGAGGACCAGTGCGGCTGAACCACCATGACGGATACTGGTCAGATTGTCCCTGCGGTCAAAAGTGATCGGGCAGGAAGACCATGGGTTGAACTTTGGGGCGACTGGCTCCATCGCATAGACGTCCCTGAGCGCGCGCTTGCGTTCCCTCTTGGGGATGTGGGTAGCGTATAACATGTTCACCGTTTTAACTTGAGGGGGAAACTTCTTCTGTCCCCCTGTGTTCGGTGGCCCGGGCTCCTCGTCATCGTCCTCGCTTTGCGACTCCTTCTCCTTGTTCTCGGCATTTAACTTGCCGGCCTGTTTTAAAACCCAACAGTCTCTGTTGGTGTGATTGGCTGGTTTTCGGGGGTGCCGTGTATCTGGCATGGGCGATCGAGTATGCGGTCCAAGCTAGATGGGCCCAAATTGTTCCTTTTGAACGGCTTCTTCCGCTGGCCGGACTTGGAGCCGCTGAATCCGGCGTTGACCGCCGTGTCGTCGGTATTATCACCATTGTTTCGATGCTTGTGTCTGTTGCGTCGGGGCTTGCCGTTGCTATTTCTGGCTTCTGCAGTGCCAGGTTCACTTGCATTGTTATTGCTGCGGGCTAGCCAGCTATCTTCGCCCGTGCAAAAGCGGGTCATAAGTGCCGTAAGAGCTGCCATGGACTTCGGCTTCTCTTGGCCGAGGTGTCGGGCGGGCCATTCATCCCGGATGCTGTGTTTAAAGGCCGCCAAGGCTTCGGCATCCGGACAGTCGACGATCTGGTTCTTTTTAGTTAAGAATCTAGTCCAAAGTTTCCTGGCTGACTCTCCGGGCTGTTGAATTATGTGACTTAAGTCATCGGCATCCGGAGGTCGAACATATGTACCTTGGAAGTTGTCAAGGAAGGCCTCTTCCAAGTCCTCCCAACTGCCGATTGAGTTTTTAGGCAGACTGTTCAGCTAGTGCCGGGCTGGTCCTTTGAGTTTTAGTGGGAGGTATTTGATGGCATGGAGATCATCGCCGCGGGCCATATGAATGTGAAGAAGAAAATCCTCGATCCATACCGCGGGGTCTGTTGTCCCATCGTATGATTCGATGTTTACGGGTTTAAACCCTTCTGGGAATTCGTGCTCCATTACCTCGTTAGTGAAGCAAAGGGGGTGTGTGGCGCCTCTATATCGGGCCACGTCACGATGTAGCTCGGATGGAGTCCGTCTGCGGTTCTCGGCCCGGGCGTGAGTATGATTATTACGTCCGGCTAGATAGCCGTTATCGCATGTCGGGGCACGTCCCCGTGATCCGTAGATCGATCTGTTATGACCTGCTCTACTGTCCAAGTCCTGCCGTAGGTCATATGTATGTCCCCGAGCTGTTTTGTCTCTGCCTTTACGGTGAGGTGGGGCGGGCTGGTGTTCGGCTTGAGTCGTCGCTTTATCCCGACCCCGTGGTGGTCGGTCAGCCGCATTACGCGATGATGGTATGGGCTCCAACGCCTCATCATCGAACTGAGGTAGCAATTTGCACTTCGGGTAACTTTTGGCTGGGCGCTTTAGGCCGTATTCCTCGGCTGCCAGGACATCAGTCCATCTATCATTGAGCAGATCTTGATCAGCTTGAAGCTGCTGTTGTTTCTTTTTCAGGCTCCTTGCAGTGGCTATTAGCCGGCGCTTAAAGCGCTCTTGCTCGAGAGGTTCCTCAGGCACAATAAAATACTCGGTGCCGAGGCTCACCTCGTCCTCAGAGAGCAGAAGATAATTACTATCCTCTGAGTCTTCGTGTGTGGCCTGTTCATCAGGGCTAACTTGCCCGTCTTCCCGTTCATCTTGTTCGAAAGTTGCCTCAACGGGATCTTCATTGTCTTCGGCACCGTCTGGAGTGTTGTCTTCTCCTGTACCGGTGTTGCTGTCTTTGCTACGACGTGATTTAGAGCGGCGCCGCTGATGCCGGTGCTTTGGTTGTATCTCAGGAGGTTTGTCCTCAACTGGATCTTCCTTGTCATCGCCGCTATTCTCTTTTGGTGCATCCACCATGTATACGTCATACGAGGAAGTGGCCGTCCAGCGTTCGGTAAACGGCGGGTTTTGGGCCTCTTCTTCTCCGGCATCGTCGTCCATACCGTCGATGTCGTCGGAGCCGTAATTGAGCATGTCGGTTAGGTCCTCGACAGTGTCTATGAAGTGGGCGGTGGGTGGGGAACGAAATTCTCCGTCATCAGCCTCCAGTTCGAACCGGATATAATTTGGTTGTGAGTCCCCCGCTAAGGAGAGTGTTTTTAATCAGTTTAGCACGTCGCCTAAAGGCGAGTGTCAGAAGATGTCCGCGGAGCTGAATTCGACGATCGATGTCTGATCAAGCTCGACGTGCGCGGACGCGCATAGTTCGGAACCTGTAGCCGAAAACGAGTCCGAGGTTCCGGTGACACGGATCCCACTCGAGGTTGGGTCTATGTGCGGCTCTGGCACCGCTGAGTCTGCAGCTTCCGTGGCGGGGTCGAGCCTCCCGTCCTCGGATGGCGCAATCTGCTCCGGATCTAGGGCCGGAGCAATTACAGGCGCTATCCCCTGGGCATGGTCCGATGACAGATTTAAGTCATGTTCATCGTGGCGACAAGGAGCGGCTGCCGTGGTCTCGAATCTGTCGAAGATCAAGTCTCCGCGGATATCCGCGACGTAATTCAAGTTTCCAAATCTGACCTGACGGCCAGGGGCGTAGCTATCGATCTGCTCTAGATGGCCAAGTGAGTTGGCCCGCAGCGCGAAGCCGCCGAACACGAAGATATGTCCGGGGAGGAAGGTTTCTCCCTGGACAATGTTGTTGTAGATGATTGATGGGGCCATCGAACCTCTTGACGATGACACAGCTGAACTCTCAATGAAAGCACCAATGTCGGTGTCAAAACCGGCGGATCTCGGGTAGGGGGTCCCGAACTGTGCGCCTAAGGTCGATGGTAATAGGAGACGGGGGACACGATGTTTACCCAGGTTCGGGCCCTCTCTATGGAGGTAATACCCTACTTCCTGCTTGATTGATTTTGATGAATATGAGTATTACAAGATTTGATCTACCTCGAGATCGTAATGGCTAAAACCCTAAGAGTCTAGCCTGTATGACTATGATTATGATTCTTGTCCCCACGGACTAAGCCCTCCGGTTTATATAGACACCGGAGGGGGCTAGGGTTGTACAAAGTCAGTTACAGAGAAAGGAATCTTCATATTGCGATGCCAAGCTTGCCTTCCACGCCAAGGAGAGTACCATCCGGACACGGGAGATAATCTTCGGTCTTGTATCTTCACAGCCCATCAGTCCGGCCCACGTAACATAGTCCGGACGCCCGAGGACCCCCTAATCCAGGACTCCCTCAGGGAACTTCAAGCAGAAAGGCAAACAAGTTGTTGCTGAAGTGAAGAAGCCCAAGTCTGGACCTAAGCCTGAGACTGAGTGCTTCTACTGCAAAGGGACTGGTCACTGGAAGCGGGACTGCCCCAAGTATTTGGCGGAGAAGAAGGATGGCAAAGTGAAAGGTATATTTGATATACATGTTATTGATGTGTACCTTACTAATGCTCGCAGTAGCACCTGGGTATTTGATACTGGTTTTTTTGCTAATATTTGCAGCTCGAAACAGGGGCTACGGATTAAATGAAGATTAGCTAAGGATGAGGTGATGATGCGCGTGGGAAATGGTTCCAAAGTCGATGTGATCACCGTCGCCACGCTACCTCTACATCTACCTTTGGGATTAGTTTTAGACCTGAATAATTGTTATTTGGTGCCAGCGTTAAGCATGAACATTATATCTGGATCTTATTTGATGCGAGACGGTTATTCATTTAAATTAGAGAATAATGGTTGTTCTATTCATATGAGTAATATCTTTTATGGTCATGCACCCTTGATGAGTGGTCTATTTTTACTAAATCTCGATAGTAGTGATACACATATTCATAGTATTGAAGCCAAAAGATATAAGTTTAATAATGATAGTGCAACTTATTTGTGGCACTGCCGTTTCGGTCATATTGGTGTAAAGCGCATGAAGAAACTCCATTCTGATGGGCTTTTGGAATCACTTGATTATGAATCACTTGATGCTTGCGAACCATGCCTTATGGGCAAGATGACTAAAACTCCGTTCTCCGGAACAATGGAGCAAGCAACAAACTTGTTGGAAATAATACATACTGATGTATGTGGTCCGATGAGTGTTCATGCTCGCGGCGGGTATCGTTATTTTCTGACCTTCACAGACGATTTGAGCAAATATGGGTATATCTACTTAATGAAACATAAGTCAAAAACATTTGAAAAGTTCAAGAATTTCAGAGTGAAATGGAAAATCATCGTGACAAGAAAATAAAGTTTCTACGATCTGATCGTGGAGGAGAATATTTGAGTTACAAGTTTGGTCTTCATTTGAAACAATGCGGAATAGTTTCGCAACTCACGCCACCCGGAACACCATAGCGTAATGGTGTGTCCCAACGTCGTAATCGTACTTTATTAGATATGGTGCGATCTATGATGTCTCTTACTGATTTACCACTATCGTTTTGGGGTTATGCTTTAGACGGTTGCATTCACGTTAAATAGGGCACCATCTAAATCCGTTGAGACGACACCATATGAACTGTGGTTTGGCAAGAAACCCAAGTTGTCGTTTCTTAAAGTTTGGGGCTGCGATGCTTATGTGAAAAGTTTCAACCTGATAAGCTCGAACCCAAATCGGAGAAATGTGTCTTCATAGGATACCCAAAGGAGACTGTTGGGTACACCTTCTATCACAGATCCGAAGGCAAGATATTTGTTGCTAAGAATGGATCCTTTCTAGAGAAGGAGTTTCTCTCGAAAGAAGTGAGTGGGAGGAAAGTAGTGTTGGAAATATGCCCTAGAGGCAATAATAAATAGGTTATTATTATATTTCCTTGTTCATGATAATTGTTTATTATCCATGCTAGAATTGTATTGATAGGAAACTCAGATACATGTGTGGATACATAGACAACACCATGTCCCTAGTAAGCCTCTAGGAGACTAGCTCGTTGATCAATAGATGGTTACGGTTTCCTAACCATGGACATTGGATGTCGTTGATAACGGGATCACATCATTAGGAGAATGATGTGATGGACAAGACCCAATCCTAAGCCTAGCACAAGATCGTGTAGTTCGTTTGCTCAGAGCTTTTCTAATGTCAAGTATCACTTCCTTAGACCATGAGATTGTGCAACTCCCGGATACCGTAGGAATGCTTTGGGTGTGCCAAACGTCACAACGTAACTGGGTGGCTATAAAGGTGCACTACGGGTATCTCCGAAAGTGTCTGTTGTGTTGGCACGAATCGAGACTGGGATTTGTCACTCCGTGTAAACGGAGAGGTATCTCTGGGCCCACTCGGTAGGACATCATCATTATGTGCACAATGTGACCAAGGAGTTGATCACGGGATGATGTGAGTTACGGAACGAGTAAAGAGACTTGCCGGTAACGAGATTGAACAAGGTATAGGGATACCGACGATCGAATCTCGGGCAAGTAACATACCGATGGACAAAGGGAATTGAATACGGGATTGATTGAATCCCCGACGTCGTGGTTCATCCGATGAGATCATCGTGGAACATGTGGGAGCCAACATGGGTATCCAGATCCCGCTGTTGGTTATTGACCGGAGAACGTCTCGGTCATGTCTGCATGGTTCCCGAACCCGTAGGGTCTACACACTTAAGGTTCGATGACGCTAGGGTTATAGGGAAAGCATGTACGTGGTTACCGAATGTTGTTCGGAGTCCCGGATGAGATCCCGGACGTCACGAGGAGTTCCGGAATGGTCCGGAGGTAAAGATTTATATATGGGAAGTCCTGTTTTGGTCACCGGAAAAGTTTCGGGTGAAATCGGTAATGTACCGGGACCACCGGGAGGGTCCCGGGGGTCCACCAAGTGGGGCCACCAGCCCCAGAAGGCTGCGTGGGCCAAGTGTGGGAGGGGACCAGCCCCAGGTGGGCTGGTGCGCCCCCCCACCAAGGCCCAAGGCGCATGGGAGAGTGGGAGGGGGCAAACCCTAGGTCCAGATGGGCCTTAGGGCCCATCTAGTGGGGCGCCTCCCCCTCTCCTCCCCTTGGCCGCCCCCCTTGATGGGATCTAGGGCTGGCCGCCTCCTCTTGGGGGTGGAAACCCTAAGGGGGGCGCAGCCCCTTCCCCCCCTATATATACTTGAGGTTTGGGCTGCCATACACACACGAGAAAGTCTCCTTTTGGTGCTGCCCTACCCCTCTCCCTCCTCCTCCTCTCCCGCGGTGCTTGGCGAAGCCCTGCGGGATTGCCACGCTCCTCCATCACCACCACGCCGTCGTGCTGCTGCTGGATGGAGTCTTCCCAACCTCTCCCTCTCTCCTTGCTGGATCAAGGCGTGGGAGACGTCACCGGGCTGCACGTGTGTTGAACGTGGAGGCACCGTACTTTCGGTGCTTAGATCGGAATCAACCGCGATCTGAATCGCTACGAGTACGACTCCCTCATCCGCGTTCTTGCAACGCTTCTGCATCGCGATCTACAAGGGTATGTAGATTCACTCCCCTTCCCCTCGTTGCTAGATTACTCCATAGATTGATCTTGGTGATGCGTAGAAATTTTGAATTTCTGCTACGTTCCCCAACAGTGGCATCATGAGCTAGGTCTATGCGTAGTTTCTATGCACGAGTAGAACACAAAGTAGTTGTGGGCGTCGATGTTGTCAATTCTTCTTGCCGCTACTAGTCTTATCTTGTTTCGGCGGCATTGTGGGATGAAGCGGCCCGGACCGACCTTACACGTACGCTTACGTGAGACAGGTTCCACCGACTGACATGCACTAGTTGCATAAGGTGGCTAGCGGGTGTCTGTCTCTCCCACTTTAGTCGGAACGGATTCGATGAAAAGGGTCCTTATGAAGGGTAAATGGAAATTGGCAAATCACGTTGTGGTCATACGTAGGTAAGAAACGTTCTTGCTAGAAACCTACAAACCACGTAAAAACTTGCAACAACAATTAGAGGACGTCTAACTTGTTTTTGCAGCATGTGCCTTGTGATGTGATATGGCCAGAAGATGTGATGAATGATATATGTGATGTATGAGATTGATCATA
>NC_057802.1:174194427-174217028 GCF_018294505.1 Triticum aestivum | reverse complement strand
GTTTAGAATTGTGGCACCAAAGACGTTTTTGAAACGTCGCAGAACATATGAGATGTTCCGAAGACTGAAATTGGGATTTCAGACTAGTGCCCACGTCAAGAGGTATGAGACCTCTGACAAGTTTCTTAAGCATGCACACTAAGGGAGAAAAGCTCAATCGTTGAGCATGTGCTCAGATTGTCTGAGTGCCACAATCACTTGAATCGAGTGGGAGTTAATCTCCCAGATGAGATAGTGATAGTTCTCCATAGTCACTGCCACCAAGCTAGTAGAGCTTCGTGATGAACTATAACATATCAGGGATAGTTATGATGATCCTTGAGCTATTCGCGATGTTTGACACCGCGAGAGTAGAAATCAAGAAGGAGCATCAATTGTTGATGGTTAGTAAAACCACTAGTTTTAAGAAGGGCAAGGGCAAAAGGGATACTTCATGAAACAACAAGTCATTTGCTGCTCTAGTGAAGAATCCCAAGGTTGAACCCAAACCCGAGACTAAGTGCTTCTGTAATGAGGGGAACGGTCACTGAAGCAGTACTACCCTAGATACTTGGTAGATGAGAAGGCAGGCAAGGTCGACAGAAGTATATTGGATATACATCATATGAATGTGTACTTTACTAGTACTCCGAGCAGCACAAGGGTATTAGATACCGGTTCGGTTGCTAAGTGTTAGTTACTCGAAATAAAAGCTGCGGAATAAATGGAGACTAGCTAAAGGTGAGATGACGATATGTGTTGGAAGTGTTTCCAAGGTTGATGTGATCAAGCATCGCATGCTCCCTCTACCATCGAGATTGGTGTCAAACCTAAATAATTGTTATTTGGTGTTTGCGTTGAGCATAAACATGATTGGATTATGTTTATCGCAATACGGTTATTCATTTAAGGAGAATAATGGTTACTCTGCTTATTTGAATAATACTTTCAATGGTCTTGCACCTAAAATGAATCTCGATCGTAGTGATACACATGTTCATGCCAAAAGATATAAGATAGTAATGATAGTACCACATACTTGTGGCACTGCCACTTGAGTCATATTGGTGTAGAACGCATGAAGAAGCTCCATGTAGGTGGATCTTTGGACTCACTCGTTTTTGAAAAGATTGAGACATGCGAACCATGTCAATTGGTATATATGCATGAAGAAACTCCATACAGATGGATCGTTTGGACTCACTTGATTATGAATCACTTGAGACATGCAAATCATACCACATGGGCAAGATGACTGAAAAGCCTCGTTTTCAGTAAGATGGAACAAGAGAGCAACTTATTGGAAGTAATACATTTTGATGTATGCAGTCCAATGAGTGCTGAGGCATGCAGTGGATATCATTATGTTCTTACTTCACAGATGATTTGAGTAGATGCTGAGAATATTTACTTGATGAAACACAAGTCTGAATTATTGAAAGGTTCAAGTAATTTCAGAGTGAAGTTGAAGATTGTCATGACAAGAGGATAAAATGTCTATGATATGATCATAGAGATATCTGAGTTACGAGTTTGGCACACAATTAAGACATTGTGGAAAGTGTTTCACAATTAATACCGCCTGGAACACCATAGTGTGATGGTGTGTCCGAACATCATAACTGCACCCTATTGGATATGGTGCATACCATGATGTTTCTTATCAAATTACCACTGTCGTTTATGGGTTAGGCATTAGAGACAACCGCATTCACTTTAAAAGGGGCACCACGCAATTCCGTTGAGACGACACCGTTTATAGAAACCTAAGTTGTCGTTTCTTAAAAGTTTGGGGCTGCGATGCTTATGTGAAAAAGTTTCAGGCTGATAAGCTCGAACCCAAAGCGGATAAATACATCTTCATAGAAAACCCAAAACAGTTGGGTATACCTCCTATTTCAGATCTGGAAGCAAAAGTAATTGTTTCTAGAAACGAGTCCTTTCTCGAGGAAAAGTTTCTCTCGAAAGAATTGAGTGGGAGGATGGTGGAGACTTGATAAGGTTATAGAACCGTCACTTCAACTAGTGTGTAGCAGGGCACAGGAAGTTGTTCCTGTGGCACCTACACCAATTGAAGTGGAAGCTTATGATAGTGATCATGAAACTTCGGATCAAGTCACTACCAAACCTCGTAGGACGACAAGGATGCGTGCTACTTCAGAGTGGTACGTGATCCTGTCTGAGATATCATGTTGTAGGACAACACTGAACCTACGAGCTATGGAGAAGCGATGGTAGGCCCATATTCCGACAAATGGTTAGAAGCCATAAAATCCGAGAGGATCCATGTATGAAAACAAAGTATAGACTTTGAGAGTACTGCTTGATGGTCGTAAGGCCATTGAGATAAATGGATCTTTAAGAAGAAGACGGACAAGGACGGTAATGTTGCCGTCTATGAAGCTCGACTTGTGGCAAAGAGTATTTCCACAAGTTCAAGGAGTTGACTACGATGAGATTTTCTCATCCGTAGCGGTGCTTAAGTCCGTCGGAATCATGTTAGCATTATCTGCATTTGTGAAATCTAGTAGATGGATGTCAAAACAAGTTTCCTTACCAGTTTTCGTAAGGAAAGGTTGTATGTGATACAATCAGAAAGTTTTTGTCGATCCTAAGGATGCTAAAAGGTATGCTAGCTCCAGTGATCCTTCCATGGAGTAGAGCAAGCATCTCGGAGTCAGAATATACACTTTGATGGAGTGATCAAAGTTTTTGGGTTTATACAAAGTTTGTTAGAAACTTGTATTTACAATAAAGTGAGTGGGAGCGCTACAACATTTCTGATAAGTATATGTGAATGACATATTGTTGATCCGAAATGATGTAAAATTTCTGGAAAGCATAAAGGGTTGTTTGAAAGGAGTTTTTCAAAGGAAGACCTGGATAAAGCTGCTTACACATTGGGCATCAAGATCTATAGAGATAGATCAAGACGCTTGATGATACTTTCAAAGAACGCACACCTTGACATGATTTTGAAAGAGTTCAAATAGATCAGCAAAGAAGGAGTTCTTGGCTGTGTTACAAGGTGTGAGTATTGAGTAAGACTCAAGACCTGACCACAGCAGAAGAAAGAGAAAGGACGAAGGTCGTCCCCTATGCTTCAGACGTAGGCTCTACAGTATGCTATGTTGTGTACCGCACATGAAGTGTGCCTTGCCATGAGTTGGTCAAGGGGTACAATAGTGATCCGGGAATGGATCACATGACAGCGGTCGAACTTATCCTTAGTATCTACTGGACTAAGGAATTTTCTCGATTATGGAGGTGAAAAGGAGTTCGTCGTAAAGGGTTACGTCGATGCGAACTTTGACACTAATCCGGATGGCTCTGAGTAGTAAACCGGATTCGTATAGTAGAACAATTATTTGAAATGGCTCCAAATAGCGCGTGGTAGCATCCACAAGATGACATAGATATTCATAAAGCACACACGGATCTGAAAGGTTTAGACCCGTTGACTAATAACCTCTCTCACAAGCATAACATGATCAAACCAGAACTCATTGAGTGTTAATCACATAGAGATGTGAACTAGATTGTTGACTCTAGTAAACTCTTGGGTGTTTGGTCACATGGTGATGTGACCTGTCAGTGTTAATCACATGGTGATGTGAACTAGATTATTGACTCTAGTGCAAGTGGGAGACTGTTGGAAATATGCCCTAGAGGCAATAATAAATAGGTTATTATTATATTTCCTTGTTCATGATAATCGTTTATTATCCATGCTAGAATTGTATTGATAGGAAACTCAGATACATGTGTGGATACATAGACAACACCATGTCCCTAGTAAGCCTCTAGTTGACTAGCTCGTTGATCAATAGATGGTTACGGTTTCCTGACCATGGACATTGGATGTCGTTGATAACGGGATCACATCATTAGGAGAATGATGTGATGGACAAGACCCAATCCTAAGCCTAGCACAAGATCGTGTAGTTCGTTTGCTCAGAGCTTTTCTAATGTCAAGTATCACTTCCTTAGACCATGAGATTGTGTAACTCCCGGATACCGTAGGAATGCTTTGGGTGTGCCAAACGTCACAACGTAACTGGGTGGCTATAAAGGTGCACTACGGGTATCTCCGAAAGTGTCTGTTGGGTTGGCACGAATCGAGACTGGGATTTGTCACTCCGTGTAAACGGAGAGGTATCTCTGGGCCCACTCGGTAGGACATCATCATTATGTGCACAATGTGACCAAGGAGTTGATCACGGGATGATGTGAGTTACGGAACGAGTAAAGAGACTTGCCGGTAACGAGATTGAACAAGGTATAGGGATACCGACGATCGAATCTCGGGCAAGTAACATACCGTTAGACAAAGGGAATTGAATACGGGATTGATTGAATCCCCGACATCGTGGTTCATCCGATGAGATCATCGTGGAACATGTGGGAGCCAACATGGGTATCCAGATCCCGCTGTTGGTTATTGACCGGAGAACGTCTCGGTCATGTCTGCATGGTTCCCGAACCCGTAGGGTCTACACGCTTAAGGTTCGATGACGCTAGGGTTATAGGGAAAGCATGTACGTGGTTACCGAATGTTGTTCGGAGTCCCGGATGAGATCCCGGACGTCACGAGGAGTTCCGGAATGGTCCGGAGGTAAAGATTTATATATGGGAAGTCCTGTTTTGGTCACCGGAAAAGTTTCGGGTGAAATCGGTAATGTATCGGGACCACCGGGAGGGTCCCGGGGGTCCACCAAGTGGGGCCACCAGCCCCAGAAGGCTGCGTGGGCCAAGTGTGGGAGGGGACCAGCCCCAGGTGGGCTGGTGCGCCCCCCCACCAAGGCCCAAGGCGCATGGGAGAGTGGGAGGGGGCAAACCCTAGGTCCAGATGGGCCTTAGGGCCCATCTAGTGGGGCGCCTCCCCCTCTCCTCCCCTTGGCCGCCCCCCTTGATGGGATCTAGGGCTGGCCGCCTCCTCTTGGGGGTGGAAACCCTAAGGGGGGCGCAGCCCCTTCCCCCCTATATATACTTGAGGTTTGGGCTGCCATACACACACGAGAAAGTCTCCTTTTGGTGCTGCCCTACCCCTCTCCCTCCTCCTCCTCTCCCGCGGTGCTTGGCGAAGCCCTGCGGGATTGCCACGCTCCTCCATCACCACCACGCCGTCGTGCTGCTGCTGGATGGAGTCTTCCCAACCTCTCCCTCTCTCCTTGCTGGATCAAGGCGTGGGAGACGTCACCGGGCTGCACGTGTGTTGAACGTGGAGGCACCGTACTTTCGGTGCTTAGATCGGAATCAACCGCGATCTGAATCGCTACGAGTACGACTCCCTCATCCGCGTTCTTGCAACGCTTCCGCATCGCGATCTACAAGGGTATGTAGATTCACTCCCCTTCCCCTCGTTGCTAGATTACTCCATAGATTGATCTTGGTGATGCGTAGAAAATTTTGAATTTCTGCTACGTTCCCCAACAAGTAGAACTTGATGAGATAATTGTACCTTCTCCCGAGTTGGAAAGTAGTACATCACAGAAGTCCGTTCCAGTGATTCCTACACCAACTAGTGAGGAAGCTAATGATGATCATCATGAAACTTCTGATCAAGTTACTACCAAACCACATAGGTCAACCAGAGTAAGATCCGCACCAGAGTGGTACGGTAATCCTGTTCTGGAGGTCATGTTACTTGTCCATGACGAACCTACGAACTATGAGGAAGCGATGATGAGCCCAGATTCCGCAAAATGGCTTGAGGCCATGAAATCTGAGATGGGATCCATGTATGAGAACAAAGTGTGGACTTTGGTTGACTTGCCCAATGATCGGCAAGCCATAGAGAATAAATGGATCTTCAAGAAGAAGACTGACGCTGACGGTAATGTTACTGTCTACAAAGCTCGGCTTGTTGTGAAAGGTTTTCGACAAGTTCAAGGAGTTGACTACGATGAGACCTTCTCACCCGTAGCGATGCTTAAGTGCGCCTGAATCATGTTAGCAATTGCCGCATTTTATGATTATGAAATTTGGCAAATGGATGTCAAAACTGCATTCCTTAATGGATATCTTAAAAAAGAGTTGTATATGATGCAACCAGAAGGTTTTGTCGATCCAAAAGGTGCTAACAAAGTGTGTAAGCTCCAGCGATCCATTTATGGACTGGTGCAAGCATCTCGGAGTTGGAATGTACACTTTGATAGTGTGATCAAAGGATATGGTTTTATACAGACTTTTGGAGAAGCCTGTATTTACAAGAAAGTGAGTGGGAGCTTTTTAGCATTTCTGATATTATATGTGGATGGCATATTGTTGATTGGAAATGATACTGAATTTCTGAATAGCATAAAAGCATACTTGAATAAGAATTTTTCAATGAAAGACATCGGTGAAGCTGCTTATATATTAGGCATCAAGATCTATAGAGATAGATCAAGACGCTTAATTGGACTTTCACAAAGCACATACCTTGATAAAGTTTTGAAGAAGTTAAAAATGGATCAAGCAAAGAAAGGGTTCTTGCCTGTGTGACAAGGTGTGAAGTTGAGTCAGACTCAATGCCCGACCACTGCAGAAGATAGAGAGAAAATGAAAGTCATTCCCTATGCTTCAGCCATAGGTTCTATCATGTATGCAATGCTGTGTACCAGACCTGATGTGTGCCTTGCTATTAGTTTAGCAGGGAGGCACCAAAGTAATCCAAGAATGGATCACTGGACAGCGGTCAAGAACATCCTGAAATACCTGAAAAGGACTAAGGATATGTTTCTCGTTTATGGAGGTGACAAAGAGCTCGTCGTAAACGGTTACGTAGATGCAAGCTTTGACACTGATCCGGATGACTCTAAGTCACAAACCGGATACGTAATTTTATTGAATGGTGGAGCTATCAGTTGGTGCAGTTCCAAGCAGAGCGTCGTGGCGGGATCTACGTGTGAAGCGGAGTACATTGCTGCTTCGGAAGCAACAAATGAAGGAGTCTAGATGAAGGAGTTCATATCCGATCTAGGTGTCATACCTAGTGCATCGGGTCCAATGAAAATCTTTTGTGACAATACTGGTGCAATTGCCTTGGCAAAGGAATCTAGATTTCACAAGAGAACCAAGCACATCAAGAGACACTTCAATTCCATTCGCGATCAAGTCAAGGAGGGAAACATAGAGATTTGCAAGATACATACGGATCTGAATGTTGCAGACCCGTTGACTAAGCCTCTCTCACGAGCAAAACATGATCAGCACCAAGACTCCATGGGTGTTAGAATCATTACTATGTAATCTAGATTATTGACTCTAGTGCAAGTGGGAGACTGAAGGAAATATGCCCTAGAGGCAATAATAAAGTTGTTATTTATATTTCCTTATATCATGATAAATGTTTATTATTCATGCTAGAATTGTATTAACCGGAAACTTAGTACATGTGTGAATACATAGACAAACAGAGTGTCACTAGTATGCCTCTACTTGACTAGCTCGTTAATCAAAGATGGTTAAGTTTCCTAGCCATAGACATGAGTTGTCATTTGATGAACGGGATCACATCATTAGAGAATGATGTGATTGACTTGACCCATCCGTTAGCTTAGCACGATGATCGTTTATTTTGTTGCTATTGCTTTCTTCATAACTTATACATGTTCCGATGACTATGAGATTATGCAACTCCCGAATACCGGAGGAACACTTAGTGTGCTATCAAACGTCACAACGTAACGGGGTGATTATAAAGATGCTCTATAGGTGTCTCCGATGGTGTTTGTTGAGTTGGCATAGATCGAGATTAGGATTTGTCACTCCGATTGTCGGAGAGGTACCTCTGGGCCCACTCGGTAATGCTCATCACTATAAGCCTTGCAAGCAATGTGACTAATGAGTTAGTTACGGGATGATGCATTACGGAACGAGTAAAGAGACTTGCCGGTAACGAGATTGAACTAGGTATTGAGATACCGACGATCGAATCTCGGGCAAGTAACATACTGATGACAAAGGGAACAACGTATGTTGTTATGTGGTTTGACCGATAAAGATCTTCGTAGAATATGTAGGAACTAATATGAGCATCGAGCTTCCGCTATTGGTTATTGACCAAAGATGAGTCTCGGTCATGTCTACATAGTTCTCAAACCCGTAGGGTCCGCACGCTTAACGTTCGATGACGATCGATATTATGTGTTTATGTGTTTTGATGTACCGAAGGTTGTTCGGAGTCCCGGATGTGATCACGGACATGACGAGGAGTCTCGAAATGGCCGATACATAAATATCGATATATTGGAAGGCTATGTTTGGACATCAGAATGGTTCCAGGTGAGTTCAGACATTTACCGGAACCCCCCGGGGAGTTAATGGGCCTTAATGGGCCGTGGTGGAAGAGAGGAGGAGGCGGCCAAGGTGGGGGCACTCCCCCCCAAGCCCAATCCGAATTGGGAGGGCCCCCCTTTCCTTCTCTCCCTCTCCCTCTTCCTTCTTCTCCTACTCCAACTAGGGAAGGGGGGAAACCTACTCCTACTGGGAGTAGGACCCCCCCCCTTGGGCGCGCCATGAGAGGGCCGACCCTCCCCTCCTCCACTCTTTTATATACGGGGGAGGGGGCACCCCATAGACACACAAGTTGATTGTTTAGCCATGTGCGGTGCCCCCCTCCACAGATTTCCACCTCGGTCATATCGTTGTAGTGCTTACGTGAAGCCCTGCGTCGGTAACTTCATCATCACCATCATCACATCGTCGTGATTACGAAACTCTCCCTCGACCTCAGCTGGATCTAGAGTTCGTGGGACGTCACCGAGCTGAACATGTGCAGATCGTGGAGGTGACGTACCTTTGGTGCTAGGATCGGTCGGATCGTGAAGACGTACGACTACATCAACCGCGTTGTCATAACACTTCCACTTTCGGTCTACGAGGGTACATGGACAACACTCTCCCTTCTCGTTACTATGCATCACCTAGATAGATCTTGCGTGATCGTAGGATTTTTTTTTTTTGAAATTACTGCGTTCCCCAACAGTACATAGGTGGTATTCGTTATTCTTTATGTTCCATGTTGGTAATTGATGGTGTACATCTCCTGTTGCAAAGAAAAATAAATAAAGGGTGGCTCCATTGACAATGGCACTTCAAGTATACATCTCTTGTTGTCGAGGAAAAATTAAAAGGATGGAATACTCGATACCTTACAACATCGGGATGACAATGGCACTTCGCTGATCTTTAAGATTCCTCTTCACGTTTTATTTTTTAATTGAATTTTGATGCCAATTTTGTAGGAAATTTCTTTATGAGTACAGAGACATTACAAAAAAATACATGTAAAGTCCATCATGGAACAATGGATGTGAATGGGATTTCAGTAGAATATTTTTACTGAGATGGAATTGAGTGTTCTTGACCACTCCATTTTTAATATAAATTGTATTCCATTTTGATTAATTGACTGTGCCTTGCAATCTGGGAGATATATTCTTTCCATTTATGCATATTCTTGCTGGGAGAGAAAAACAAAGTATTGATTAAGTTATGTATAACTTGTGTCTTGCAAACTGGAAATGGAAACTAACAATCATTGTTTGTTTTCTGACTCGAAATGCAGAATGTGAAATCTTGCTACCATCTAGGTGAAATGTCTCGGAAGTACTGTCCAACAGCTCGAGATCTTGGTCAACATGGAGGAGCCCCGCCGCGTCATGATGTCCTATGTCAGCGCTTATAGCTACGACATGATTACACAATATCTTTTCTTATAGGAAGCATCAGATAAAAGTCAGTGCACATTTGATCATTCCATTCTACCTAGCTTCTGATTTCTATTATCGGAAAGACATTGTTTGTTATTACAGGAAACATCTATAAATAGAAGATTGACCAAAAAAATAATGAATCCCCGATGCATACTAACTACGATACTAAAACTACCTATTTTATGCATGATAACATCTGGAAAACTGCTCCAGAAAATAACACTTAAAAAGGTAAAAATAACAAAAAAAATAAGAGCTCCATTCTGAATTCTGAAAGAATCCTTCAAAGTATGTAGTAAATTGTTTCCTCTATGATCTGATGAAACCTTGGGATCATACTAAAAAACCTTGGGCTCACCTCCCACGTTGTGTGTTACGTCTGTTCAATTACGTCTTAAAGTAAACTCTGGATGGGGTTGGGGTTGGTCTATTGAGTTACGTTTGAGCAGAATATTTTCTCTACTTTAGAAAATAAAAAATTGCATTTCATTAGAGATGGTTGAGCGGTTCTTTTTTTCCATTGAGCTGTGCGATTTTTTGTTAGGATAGAAGGGTAAATACATTGATTTCTTTAAGAGTTAATAAGTACATTACACTGTGGAAATAGTTTAACAGACACCATATCTACCTTCTTGGCTTGGGGGGTGTCACGGGCGACGCACTCCTCCTCTCCCTTGATGGTGGTGGCGAATCAGCCCAAAACACGGGTGGAGGGTATTAGGGCAGAAAGCGGGCCGCTTGGCGGGGGGACTCCTTCTTAGTGGTCTGTGTGGAAGTACGGTGTGAAGAAGAGAGGGTGTCATGTCGAAGGTGAGGTGGACAAGATCCGGTTTTAAAGGAGAGGGCTCTAGCGAGAGATGTCCTGCTACGGCGTGAAACCGAGAGGGAAGGGGAGGGTTCGGCACGAGAAAGAAAGGATGCATCATGGGGTGGGGTTTTTGCGTTGGGCCCGCCAGTTGAAGATAACATGGCGGATAGTCCGGACAATCACATATCTTTCTCACATGGTCTGGCTTTCAGTGTGCCCGGACTGTCTAGACCGTTGACTTTTTTTGAATTTTCACGGGGGAAGTTTTCCCCATCTGAATTTTATCACTAATGGGGCCAAACGCCTAGATGAACAACATGTACAATATGGGAAGCCATGGGGAAGGGGTAGAGAGAGGTGGGGGACGCAAGATTAGACCTAAACTAGGAAGGCGTAGAGCATGCAAACCAGACAAACCACGCATCAGACGATTGAATTCTGAGGAGCCTGCTGGGCACCCATTTGATGTTCGAACATGCTCGAACGTACGAGGGAGAAATAAGCTTTGACCTTGGAGACAACCTTAGTTATCTCTACTCCTAATGTCTTAGTTGGTAGTCTCCGTTCCGGGTTTATTTTCGTCCCACCACTTTCGTCCGTTTTTTTTCGTCGGTTTTTTTCGTCCCTTTCTCACACCCCGAACTGCCCGACCCGCTAAAAAAATCCCCTCGTCTGATCCCCAACCTCCCCCATCCATCGCCGCTGCTGCCTACCCCGCCTCCTACCGGTGCGCCACCACTCCCGCCTCCTTCCGGCGCACCGCCACCCCGCTGCCTCCTACCGGCGCGCCGCCGGACCCTCCTTCTTCCCTGGAGCGCCGCCACCCCGCTGCCCCCGCCATCTCCCACCATGGGGTAACCCTAGATGGCGCCGGCCCGCCGCCGCCGATGTCGCCTCCTTCTCCCTTGGCCCTCAGCCACCAAACAGCCGCTGCATCACGCCGATTAGGTCCTACCCCAGGACAGCCACGGGTGTCGTCATCTCCAGAAGCCTGCCCCCAAATCGTTGCCACCTGCACCTCCGATTCAGCCAACGTCGGTCATCTCCCTCTTCGTCCTCCATGGGTGTTGCTCTGCCTCGGCCTATAATTAACGTCCATGCCCCAACGCCTTCTCGCCGTTCCTCCCTTGAGCGCGCCCCGCGGCTAACCCTAGGGACTGAGTCAGGCTTGCCGGCGCGGCCGCGTCATGTGATGTTGGCACCCCACTCCACCTGCTCTGCTACGCCCCGGTCTCCAACAGCCATTCTGAGGAACCCATCTCGCCGCCACCATCGTCTGCTATCCTCCAGCAAGTGTGCTGCGGTACGCCAATGTCCTCCCATCGGCAAGCTCCGCCCCTGCCGGCATCGTCCACCCACACCATGTCCTCCTCTTTGCCAAGCAGCGTTAAGGTATACACAAAACCCCACCTCTCTCTCTCTCTCCATGCCCTCTGTTTCTTTTTGATCTGATGTGTATTGAGGTTCAGTTTTCACCATGTTGATCTGATGCTGAGACGTGCTAGCTACAACAGAAGCAGCTAGACACTTTGGTTTTGCAGTTCCAAAACTACACAAAAGTTGGAGAGAACGTGTACCATTACCATCAGTGGTCGGGGAATAGAACATGAATCAGACAATTCGTTCTTTGTACAATCAGAGTTTAGAGGACAGTATACTGCATCACAATTTTGGTTCTTTTGTTGTTGCTTGTATAAATGATCACCTACATTGTAGGGGCTTCTCCCTATACTGGGCTTTAGAATGTGTCGCAACTAAAAGTCAAGGAATTTTTCCAGTCGAATAAAATTTAGTAACTAGCCTTTTCATATTGATCTTTATCTGCAGCGTGATGGGTGTGGACAAAAACATGTGGTGTTACCTTACAGTATGTACTTTATCTTCCTTTAGGCCGCATACATAATGGAATTAGAAAGTATATTTTTAGTATATTAAAACTAGCCTGTCCCTTCCTTTTAGTGTACTGAATTAGTTCTTATAATCTAATCAAGTGTACACTTCTCTGTTGTCTGTACTATAGCGGTGATTATCAGAAGTCCAAGACCACACTGTAGGCAGGAAAAAGGAATGTTCTTGGTAAGCTATAGTATTCCATTCTTAATTTACTCACTTCAATGCATAGTTTTGTTAGTTCTTCCATTAGTTTCTATTGAAGTATGCTCAATGGGATAGGGTTTAGAAAGTTATATGCATAATGGGAGATTACTTGATTTGCTAATCCTTTTCTGGTTAGCGATTCCTCACAAACTCAAGCGATAATATGCACATGTTTCTTCGTGTCGTACTTTGATCTATGCGTGCTGATTGAGAGATTCTTGGTCTTCAATTTTTATGTACAACTCAAGTGACCAAATTGTATTCGATTCTTTTCCCTCACAAACTGCAGTCTTGGTGCCTTCCTGTTGAAAAAAAAGAAATGGGGGCATGGGGCACATTATGCAGTCAGAACCTAGCTGTTACTATACAACCATGAACATAATTCTGGGAGGTAGCACGTGGTCATTCTTAGTAACAGTATGTTGGAATTGTAGGATATAGCTCTCATTTTGTTTGGTGTTGGAATAGTAGGTTGCTCGCGGGTGACTTCTCAGGTGTCACGGCGCTTGCATTGTAGATTAGTAGAGGGAATATTGAGACGACGAGGAGAGGCGACTTAACTGCAGTCCGCACAACACCATGAACCAGGTAGTACTAACTTGCCACTGCCGCATTTTCCCACTCATTTCTTTCTTAGGCATACAATTTCCATTTTAAATATTTTATTTAGTTTTTCTCTACTTATGTTGCATCTTATGTAATGCATATGAAAGTTTAATACATTGACAAGTGTGAACTATGGTTCTCTGTAGAATGTGAACTTCTGGACTCCTCTCATAATTATCAACATTTTCATATGTTGTAACCTCTTATGGGCTGATATTTTGCAAACACCATAGAACTTGATAGGATAAAGATTTATCACTCGAGTTCAATCTTCGTGAAATACTCCCTCTGTCTGAAAATATTACGTCTTATATTTTGAGACAGTGGGAGTATATGATATGTGAGAATGAGAAAAGAGTCGAACTGACACTACATGTCCTTGAGAAAATTAAGAACCTCTAGTTGCCAATTGCTAAATAAATCTCTAAAACACTTCCTTCATCATTCGGTACATGTTCCCTGTAGTAGATTGGATGGAGAAAACATTGCTTTGGCTTTTGTTAGTGATATGAAAATTCAATGCATTATCACTTTTCAGAGGTGAAGCAACTTTCGGTATTTTGTGACAGCACAATCTGTTCTTCTATTTCCTAATCTTGGTTGTTCACTTGCTTTTATTCACAGGGTAAAGAGGTTAATCTCTTCCAATACACAATTGTTGAGGTATGTATCAATGTCTAAAGGTTAAAAAAGAACCAGGTTACACCATATGGTTTAGGTTGCTCACCTTGGTTGCTGACCAGGTGTTCAAAAATCTTAGTGAGAGAGGACATTGACGGTGCGAGAATGGAACATAACAAGTTTTGTGTGTGTGTGTGTGTGCATTACCGAAACGTTGCACGACATGTGAGTCTACATCTAACTTCCTTTCAGTTTTCTATTGGAAATAATTCTTTAGAAATTTTCACTTGGACACTTATCCTCTCTTTGTTTATCGTTTCATAGGACTAAGAAAAAGTTCATCCGTGTGTAACTACCAGGTTCTTGAAGTCCGCCCTCTCATTGATTGGAACGGGGTGAAAGTTGTGGAATTTTTGCTGTGACCACCTGGACTAAGATGACAGGGCTGACAAAGATGAAGCCAAGGTAAGCCGTGCCTCTGGTATTCTTGCTTAACATGTGAAATCCATAAGATAATTCTTTCGAGTTGCGACCTGCATTGTGGTGTCTCCGTTCATCAATTTCTGAGCACCAGCTCCAGTGAAATTAGGTGTTCATCCAGCCATACTCCTAGGTGGCTTTCTTTGGCCTGCTTCTTATTGTGTATTTAGTGGTTATGCACAAGCCTCATCATCTGATATTTCTGCAGTAATTACTGAAAACAATTTGAGGACAAAGCTTTGATTGTTGTTGTAGTTGAAGATTCAGAGTTGCTAGGCAGGCACAGTTAACAGGGATAAGAAACTATAGAAGATTTATCAAATCAGACATGGGCTTGGTTATGCAATGATTCATTGGGATCTGAGGTAATCAGACCATACACCCAAACTCAAATTTTACTTGCTTTTAAATGTTTAGGAGGCAGATGATGTTTGATATGCTAGATTGAAGTACGCACCTTTTAAGAGTACATCACTGATACTCCAGTCACCAATAAAAATGGAAGTGCTGAAATTAGTTTGTAAGGAAACAAACTAAATAGTGAGTCCCAGCAAACCTACTGCCTAGATTACACGAGCTCATTTTAGCTCTAAGAGTTCTTTTTTATCTCTTTTACATTCTGGTAAACATGTGGGTGAATAACAGTTAGAAATTGTTCTATATGTACACGGGAATTCTAATAGAACTGATGCTTGAAGGAATAAAAACGTCTATAATATTTGTAAGCCGGGCACCAGAAAAGCTCACTCCTCACACCAGATCACCATCGCCGACGTATCTACTTTTCCGAAAGAGAGTCCACATGTTTACTCATGTTCTCAGTTTTTTGTTGTTTCGGGGAAGGTTTGTTAGAAGCCAATCTCTTCAGCAAGCCCTGGAGAAAGAGAGCTAGATATAGTGGTACTTGCTAGTGTTTTAATGGACACCTCCTTTTGGCCTTTTTTAGTTTCTCGAATTAGCTAAGAGACTTCAATGAGTGAGTATGTTTTGGTCCCTCCCTTTTTCTGTGTCTTTTGGAGTTTTGCATTGTGGTGAGAGGAGGATAGAGATACCCCAATTGCCATGGGGACCAGAGATCAGCTGAGGTCATATAGTTTGTCTCAGCATTACAATGTGAGGTAAAGGAAGGAAATAAAGCGATGTTAGAATATTACAATCATATATCGGAACATATTTTATGCAGTTGACCAATGGTGTTGTTTCATCGATTTTTACTTCTCTAGAACCACCTGATTTATTGGCACAATGCCTCGGAACATGCACAGAAGCAAACCAAATCAAACTGTAGCTGCATCTACAAAAAAAATCATTTCGCTCTTGATGTGGCGAGCTTTATCAAGTTCAGTTACGCAGTACACATCAGGCAAATCTGCAACCCCACAAACCACGAATGATGGAGCAAAAGTTCGTAATCCAAAATTGATTGAGATTTCTTATTTTAGTTGGTTAGTTGCATCAGTGACATATCTCTAGAGATGTTGCATATTTTTGGACGATTGTTGGAAAATACCTTTATGTTATACCTTTCCGCTAAAATTTGTATTATTTTGCAAAGTAGGCTCTGCGCTAGGTGGGGTTGTCATCCTCCATTATTTATGGCCATGACAAATGACAATATCAGGATGCTATTCAACTTTGACTTTTGTCGACATGTGTTTTGATGCTACTTCAATTCTTTAGCGCATCGCGATGAGGCTGATACTGTTGGTTGTACACTGAAGGTTGAAAATGTTAACTGTTTTGAATAGAGTATTTCAATATATTGGCACAGATTAGCAACAATACTTACTATGGTAATTACAATGCCATAAAATTTCTGAATTATTAGAATATTTTGCACTATTACACATTATTTAATAATTGGTGCAATCTAATGTTAATCCACCTAAATTTGATAATAGCTAAAATTTCTAACATGCCTCACGTCTTCATGTTTCTAGCTTCAAATCCTTAAAAACAAATTGTTCTACAACTCTCTATCTTGCTAGAATGGACTTGTTACCCATATATGTGTATCTACCTGAGAGCAAACTTTACATACTTAAAAAATGTACCTTTTGTGGTCAGAATCTAACTGCATTTTTTGTTTATAACGATAAATAATTTCTGCCTGGAGCAGAAGGTTATAGGGGTGGCCCAGATATCATGGAGAGGCGCCGTGCTCGGTCCAGTAGGAGCTCCGGGTCAACACTGTGGCTGCGTGGTGGGCATGAACCATGGCAACTGCCTTCCGGCTTTATTCTGTTGGCTCGTACATTTGCCGCTGGCTATTCTTACAGAATCATGAATTAGACTTTAGGAGAATTGGCATGTCATCACATGAATTTTTTTAAACTATGAGGTGCTACAGGTAAACATGGTGAATTCACACTTTGAAACTGCCTGGTGATTTTTTAAATCTCCAGGCAATCAGAACATATGCATTTTCTCTGTTTCTCGCTTCATGTTTTGTCATGGACTACATGAGTTTCATGTATACCAGAATTTTTTCAAACCTGTGATTAACAAGTTCTTTTCCACTTCTAAATTACAAATATCTTATTGATGCTACCATATTGTAGAGTGTACTTGATGGTGATATTTTTTACCTCTTAAATGTTGAAATTTAGTTAATATTCCTATATGTTGAAAGTAGTAATAGTCCTTAGTTTTCATAGTGGTTCATGATCTTGGTGGTGCCTTTTTTTCTTTGTTCTACTAACAAAAAAGGACGCATCCTATGTGAAATATTTGTGGTTTCGGAAATAAATTATGTTGTAAATCATCATTAACATGGCATGTGATGGCATCTTGCACTACTTTCAGCCAGCGAGTTGTCTAAACAATAAAGTAAACATGTGAATGTGATATATGGTGTCATAACTAATGCGTGTTGGAAATAGATGTTCTGATCACTAGCATGATTTTGGATTGAATCTAAAATTTGTTTCAGTTTGTAAGCTAATCTAAAATAGGTAAAAGGCATATTAGGAGAGAAAACATTGTTTGTGCAACTTTACTCTCTTCAGGTCGCCGTTTTGTAAAGTAGTTCTGCCATCTTAGGACATGTGAGGAAATGCATATTTGGCCATTATTCAAACGAACATTTAGACCTCAATGTCCTATCTCGTTTCTTACAGTTCCTCATTATGCTAGCTCACATATTAAGGGGGAAAGGAAGTGGTGTAGATATACAATTTAATCTCTACTATTAAAGGGGAGTACATTTAGTTTCATTAGTCCCATCCCTCTCTCCCTCGTACGTAGATTTTTTTTTACAAATAAATGTTTCGATAGCAGGTTTTGTCATCCTTGAGCCGGTCTGCCCTCAAACAAACCCCTTAGATTCAGCCAACACCTTGTAGCCCACACATTACTCTCTTCAGGTCGCCGTTTTGGACCGTGTAGCAGTGTCGCCCGAGAGCCACACGACTCCCATATCGCCCCTCTGGGAGAGCCATATTAGGGTGGATCTGGGCCCATGCCCGACGAAGAGGGGGTGGCGGAGGGAAGGATTGCTGGTGGTGGGAGTCATTTCGTGGCGACGACTGGTGAAGCGTGGAAAAGGTCAGGGAGGTGGACCATTAGGGGAATGTCAGTGACACCGCCGCTGCTTTCTCTCCTTCTTGAGACACCATCATTGTGAGCAAAGGAGGCCGTGTTGCTATATCTGTTTTGTCATGGAATGTAAGCAACATCACAAATTTTGCTATTCATCTCATGTTGAAATCGACAAAAGTTATTTTAGAAGAAAATATGTGAAAGGATGGCATGATATATATCATTTCGTATATTATGTCAGCAAAAGCACATTGTGGTGTTTGCCCTCGGCTATGATGATGTGCATTTCTTGGCACCGAGAATAAGCTTGGGACACCGTGGATGGGTGAAGAGGGAGTGGGCGATACCGTGAAGCGAAGGGGAGATGGCAGTGAGAGGAAGGTACATGTTGAATGCCATGGCGCCGAGGGGAGGCAGCAATGAGAAGTTTTGGAGGGGGGAGGTTTTGGAGGGGAGAGATGACGGCGGCGATGCCCGTGGCAAGGAGAGCAAGCGGATGGAATGCGGTGTGAGTGTGAGCGTTGTGTCATACTATGAGAGAGTGAATTGTATTTTCCAAGACGAGAAGAAAAGGTGTGTGTTTGCTTTTTTAGGGAAAGCAACTATTTGCTATAAAAGTCATTTTTGAAAAATAATTACCAACAAATGATTTACAGTTGAGCATACAGTTTATCAAAATTGGGTTGCGAATCACTCTACAAAGTATCATGATGCCACTAACTCCGACTAAAAATGGTCACTTGCTTGCATCCAGGACCAATGAATATATATTGTCTTAATATTTCAATATGTGTATATATGTTCACTTTTGTAGATTGGAGATAAAAATTGATGGCTTATTTTTTTAATATGTATACTTCTATATATTTTTATTTGTGCAACATATGAGAGAGATGGAGATGCATTATGTCATCGTTCAAAAAGAATCCATTGACAAGGTATCGAGACATGTTGTTGGAAGGGACCAAAATTTCACTGAGTTTTATAAAAAATATAAGTATGTGTAAGCAATCGAAACAAAAATTAGATGGCCCGTGCCAACGCACGAGCATTGTACTAATTTATTTAATCATTTATACGCATCGTAGCCCGTAGTAATCGCACGGGCGTTCACTGGTATCTCCATGTCGTCCAGTGGTACTTGTCATTGCTGATTACGGAGGGAGTAGTTGACTACCTCCCCACGATTATCAGCAGCTCCCACAAATTTGCAGCAGCCGCCGCCGCCGTTGCTGTTATCCTGCCGCCGCCGCCGCCTTGTTCGGAGAAATGGGCAAAAAAGCCATCCGATACGCCGTGGTCAGTACTACTATCTTCCCCTCTCCTCTTCTTCACCCGCACATCTGTCCGGAAGGAGAAGTGACGCTGGCGCGGCCGTCATCGTCTCGTCGCAGGTGGATGCCTTCGCGGCTGAGCCGTTCAAGGGCAACCCCGCCGCAGTATGCCTCCTCGAAGAGGAGGGCGCCTCCGCGACCGTGGACGACCGGTGGATGCAGTCCGTCGCCGCCGAGTTCAACCTCTCGGAGACCGCCTTCCTCGCCCGTGACTCCTCCGGGGCAGCCGGCGCAGCCCCGCGGTTCCACCTCCGATGGTTCACTCCCGTCACCGAGGTATCGACCTGAATCTCTGAACTTGTCGTCCACAAATCCCACAGCCCCACTTTTACGACCAGTATCGACCTGAACTTCTGAACTTGTCGATTTGCACAGTTACCTACCTTGACTCATCATTTCATTGTTTTCAGGTTGACCTCTGCGGCCACGCGACGTTGGCCTCTGCGCACTTCCTCTTCACGACCGTTCTTCCGGAGCATGGCAAGCTGGAGTTCATGACCAGGTCCGGGATCCTAACTGCCAAGAAAGTCCCTGCACCAGGGAGCACTGGCGTCCCAGGTGAGGAGCAGGGGAAGCTGTTTATTGAGCTGGATTTCCCCATGATTGGTTTTCTGGAATGCAACGAAATGCTGTCGATTCCGGAGACCCTAAATGGTGCTCCCATTGTCAGCGTTCACAAATCGGCTACCGACGGTGACCTCATTGTACCGTCTCCCCCCTATTTTTGCTTGCATAGTTACATACTTACATTTGATGATCAACTTCTTTGTTTTATAATGGAGCATGCTGGTACGAATGTATGAGCTGAATAACTATTTCTCTTTGCTCCGTTTTGTGATATATATTGCTCACTTAGGTGGGTCAGCTGTACTTCAGAAACATTAATTGTCAATAAAAATCTTGCATGACTTTCAGGTGGGACTTTCTTCAGGAAAAGAAGTTGTGGATATCCTTCCTAGCATCGATGAAATTAAAAACTTGGCCTGCAGGGGTCTTATTGTTACAGGACCGGCACCTGCTGGATCTGGTTATGACTTCTTTACACGTTTCTTCTGCCCAAAATTTGGGATAGATGAGGTGATGTCCTTTGTTAGTCCAAAGCATATAGAAACGGCGAAACTTGTTTAACTTACCACGTCATCGACCATTTTTTGTACTAAATATGTAGCTAACCAAAAATAAGTGCATGATTGCCTCTCCCAAGTTGCAGTACCTAATTATGCTCATGTGTAATGTTTACATCTTTCAGTCTGGATACCATAGTCATGTAATCTTTTGAGTTGTCTACTTCCAGCTTGTTCTGAGCCTTCCTTGTCTCGCGTAATTAGTAGTGTTAACAACTAGGCAGTTTTTACCTTGCAGTTGTGACAGATAATTTCACCAAGGATCGAATGTCTTGTATTACATAGGAGTAGTTGAACACTAGGTATATACTCCCTTTGTCCCAAAATAACCTTATTTTTGGGAATGTTGTACTAAATCAGCGACACTTATTTTG
The DNA here is from genome assembly GCF_018294505.1 of Triticum aestivum. Classification (NCBI taxonomy): domain Eukaryota; kingdom Viridiplantae; phylum Streptophyta; class Magnoliopsida; order Poales; family Poaceae; genus Triticum; species Triticum aestivum. The sequence goes on along the minus strand of NC_057802.1, from coordinate 174,196,364 downwards.
GGACGGAGGGAGTATAAGACAAAACTCGTTCATTCAACATTTATCATTGGGCGTATATTGGCTATCGATATTCTCCATGTAATACATCTTCCTGTTCCATAACTCATACCCTTTGATCACAATATTTTGACAGGACCCCGTTACTGGCAGTATACATTGTGTTTTGGCACCCTATTGGGGCAGAAAGCTGGGGAAGCAAAAATTGACGGCATTTCAAGTATGTGCTTAGCTATGTTTTCAGCAATTTAATTGATATAGACTCAAAAAATATTTTATTTAAGAAATGGTGCTGCAACATGCACTCGATCAGCTGAACCATGATGTTGGTTTTCCTTCATATGTATCATCAGGCATCTCCAAGAGGTGGAACACTATACCTGCAACTGGATGACGCAAATCAGAGAGTGCAAATCCAGGGAGAAGCTCTTACTGTGATGGATGGAACGCTCCTAGCCTAGCCAGCATGCCTTTGGCAATTTGGCATCCATCTACTCGTATATGCTTTGAAGGACAACCATTCATCCATCTACTCGTATATTCATGGAGTTATAATATGAGTTTGGATGGTGGTGATTCTGTTCGTTGTTATATGCTTGTCGAACAGTTAACTGCTTATGGGTACAAAAAATAAAAAACATCCTGAGCTCTTTTAGAGACCTGAACAATGCCCGGCAATTGCGGATACCGATGGGGGCTTGTCTAGGGGAAGTGATTTCATTGTATTTCCGTGCCACAAATGCCATGTATTGGGCTTGACGAGTTGACATCCAACTTGCCGAAGGCACTATTGTTTTCCACCATTGTAATATCATCTTTGGTATAGTCCCATATAAGCAGGAGTATGGACTGTATGGTGTTTGTCGCATAATGAGGGGCCGAACCTCGGTAAAATCCGTGCCTCGTGACCATCTGGTACGTGAGGTCATGTCTCACTACCAAACAAATCTACGTGTAATTATAGTTTTGATTTTATGTATTTTACTCCCTCTGTCCCAAAATATAAGAACGTTTTTTACACTACACTAGTGTAAAAACGTTCTTATATTATAGGACGAAGGGAGTACTAAACACGTTTGACATTTTGCAACCGAGTGTCTTATTTATGAACTAATTGCGCCTTTTGTCACGAGACATGCCGCCGCTACTACAAGGGAGCTAGGCCTCGATACCATAGCCAGGGGCAATGGTGGTGCAAGGTCGGCAACAGGGGCCACCATGCGTGCTGCACTTCAGCGGGGGTGGGGTGCTCCATGGCGGCACTTCGTGCTACAAAAGGCACATCTCACAATGCTGCAAGAGGAGTGTTGCAACATCGGCCACACACAGTTGTAAGGAGTTGTGAGAAGTGCTTCGATGGCGACCGAGGTCTGCTATGGAGATGCCAACGACTACAGTGAAGGAGGAGAGCAATGTGTGATGTGATGGGCAGTGGATGCTACGACAGGGAGATGCCCGACGATGTCTGTTACAATAGGGGGTCGAGGGGTGCTGCAAGAGCAGAGCAGGGATGAGGGTTCAGAACATCACCCATTGCTCGCAACATCACCGATGTTGGGAGGTCATGTGACTGCAGCATCACCCTTGCTGTAATGTGGGCATCGCCGAGCTGCTTGCTCATCGAGTTGCAGCATCACCACTGCTACAATGGGGAACAACGCCGGTGCGATGAGCTCATTTGTCCGGAATGTAGAGATTGCCGTTGCTGGGATGGTGACGGTGTCGGTGCAACGAGCTCATCAGTTGACAACATAAGTCATTGTTGTGAGGTATGCGGCGTCGTCGTCGAACAGTGCTTGTTCCTACTACAAGAGCGGCACTATGAGTGGGTTGTGCTGGGACGCGAGAAGAAGAGGAGGAATGAGGAAGGGGAGGGACAACCATATGTTGCATTGACCAAATCAAATGACCCTGTGGGGCAGATTGGACGTTTGGTGAGC